>NW_020537145.1:0-37852 GCF_003426905.1 Ctenocephalides felis | reverse complement strand
ACATATATTGACACATTTATGTTTATTAATTAACATAATTATTTAAATATTTTAATTTTGATAATTATATGTACTTAATTAGGATGCAACTCTTTTCCTCACCACCCATGGGGTAGAGTTGCCAGGCGCGTTTTTTTTTAATGTGGTGTCGCCACAGAAATAGATACTTTTATTCATATTTACGTTTCTAACATTTCAGATGGAAATGGATATAGTGTAAATACTACTAAGTATCGATTTGTGCAGCCCTAATCCACTTAAACTAACTTACATACTAATTATACCTAACTGACTCGAATATATCGCGAAAAGAAGAATCCCGCGAAATGACCTAATGTACCCAAAAATTTCGGTTTTTAAAAAAATGAAAGAACCTCTCGTGGTAAAGAAAAAAATCAATATAAAATGTGTACTTTTAGTATTTAAAAAATGATTGTAAAATTAAAAAAAAGAGCATTTACATGATGTACCCCCCAGATCCACCATGTAAACACTTGGAAAAAACTTCATAGGTTCCCAGCCTATGAAGTTAAGGACAAATGAATAATTATTAATTAATGTAAAGAAAAGCGCGAAAAATATAAGAAGGTTCCTTCATGACGCCACCCTTTTGAGCTCTGAATAAAAGTACGCGAACAACCCCAAAAAAGGTACGACCGAAGATTTTAATGTCAAAACGTCCCCTAACCTGATATTAACTAAATACTACTATAATAATAAAAAGTCTTATCTCACAGTTAATTTTCCTTTCGATTATGTCATATCATCCAATTCAGTTGTAGGCGGTAGTTCAGGTAGTAGTGGTGCTAGTTGGTTTTGAGTTGATATTTTCTGCCAAATCTCGTGCAAGACCTAAAAAGAGGTAAACAAAATTTTATTGCATTTATTCGTATGGGTTGCAGAAGTAATTGTTGGTACCCACTTGCACAGATCTTGTAATTCGGTAGTGGTCTCTCGGTGGTTCGTGTAGATCTTGGTAAAACAAATAGACACACAATACAATGTCTTCTTTGAAAGACATCTGAAATGAGATAAAAAAAACACAAATGTCCCTAAAAATAGGGACAAACAAATAAACGGGGCCCCGGTTATATTAATAAAAGAATATATGGTTATAACTAAGGTCTAATTAACAATAATGCGATAAAAACCTCTATATGCGTATCCTCCCCCCTGACAGTTATTTGGAAGTCCTGGTGCTTTGTGGTGCGAAAAGAAATTAATTCTGTAACCCTGAAATAAAAAAAAAATTATACATATTACTTAGCAGTATGCGAATATTTTTTATGTCTTGATACATCAATTAGTCTGACCAATTTCTCCTATGGGTTGTGGAAGTAGTTCTTGGTACTCACTTGGTAAGCAATTTTCTTGGAAAGATATCTGAAATGAGATAAAAAAAACACAAGTGCCCCTAAAAATAGGGGCAAACATACAAACGGGGCCCCGGTAACAAAAATAAAAATATTATATACTTATATCTAACCAAGGTCTAATTACTTAATATTAACTTATGAATACGAGAAAACCTGTAGGTATCCATATTGAGGTGAACTGAAAGGGTTAAGGGTACTCTTGTTAGAGTGTAAAGATTGCTATTTGGTATGTTTAGCATCTCACTCCCCAATATGAAGGGTTTACCTTAGCGCCCTAATTCGACTCAACAAAACCTGCAGTTACCAGTGGAGATTTTAACTAACTACACAATTAAAACAGAATCTACTTACCAACTTATTGATTGTTACCGAGTTATGTTTACAGATCCGAGAGCTTGACCGCACTTATGTATAGTGATGCATTAAGCCTAAATTCGAATGTACTAACGATGGGGTAATGATAAAGCTAGAAATGATTAAAAATGTATAGAACGGCGTAATTACGCAGATGAAAGCTTAAAATCGGAAAACTCGATCGGATTTTTCTAGATCGTGTTCTTTTTCCCTGGCACAACATCACAACCATCACTAATGCACTAACTTGTGTCCTCCGTATTGGATTGACCACCTGAGAGGACTGATACTAAAAAACGATCGCGACTCCGGACCTCATACGATAGGAGCCTTATAGGCAGGTGGGGATTTAGTTTAGGAGTTTAGAAACTCCTTGGAAATGATGTATGTAGTCTTTATCGCGAATCTGGACCACATACGACAGGAACCATATAGGCGGGCGGCGGATGTAGTTTGCACTAAAGGTTGTGCAACCCTTTGGAAACATTGCATGCTGTCGTTACAAAGACGCAATCACTTTTTAAGTATCAATCCTCTGAGGTAGTCAATCGAGTCGGAAGTACACAATTAGTGTATAGTGGTGCGTGTGTTGTTCCATGGGCGAAGAACACACAATCCAGAAAAAGTGACGGTTCTCCGATTGTTTGCGATCCCCTTTGTCATTACGCCGTATCATATACATCTATAACTTCAAGCTTTTTCATCAACCAAAACAATAGTATGTCAGAATTTAGACTTAAGACATGACTACAAAAATACAGTCATATCTTGGCACCTACGACGAACACAACTAGGTAACATTAAATAAGTTAATAAGTATAGATTCTGTTTCATTCGTGTAGTTAGTTACGTACTCTACAGATAATTACCGGTTTTTAAGGGCGCCAAGGTAAACCCTGTATATTGGTAAACGCAATGCTAAGATGTACCAAGTAGCAGTCATTGGACGCCAAAAAGGGTACCTTCAACCTTTTCAATCCACCACAATCTCCTAGCAGTCCTGGTGCTTGTCGTCGCGGTGAGAAATTAATTCTGCAACCCTGAAATAAAAAGCGACTTGAAAGAAATGAAATAGACAATGACTTATAAATACTATGTGGTAGCCTACTCGTATTTATTCCAGTGCTCTGGTATATCATATCGGTACACATGTTCTCCTGTTTGTTGTAGTACTCAACCCCCTGGTTTCTTTAGTCGATGCCCATTTACACTAAAATAAATATCAATTTTGTTATTTTTTTACATAATTGAGGGTTTTGTATCATCTTACCTTTTTTTCAACTTCAAACAGTACGTCTTCAACATTTCTCCGTTTAGGAGACTTATTGTGCAATCACAAAAAATTTAAATTATTTAATTAAAACATATTCATTGCATTGCAGCAGAAAAATCAGTCAAAACAAAAACAAGTAATTTATTTAACAAAGTTTTTAGATTTTTAAACGAGTTATTTACATCCATGCTACTAATAAAATAATTCCAAAAAATTAAACATTGTACATATAATACTAATTAGAAATTAAAGTGTATGGGGTTGCGTTGCTTCTGGGAAAAACATCGCAAGGATCCACACACCGATTGAAAAAAATTAATTTATTAACGAAACGCGAATTACTAGAACCTGCCGTGGGGGGTAGGCGACAGGAACACATTTAAACGCGAAAATCGTTTCAAACGATATTAAAATTACGAATAAGTCCTCGCACGAACAAAAAAAAAAAATTAAAATGTGGACGCAAATAACTCAAAATTATAATTTAACAAAACTATAAAAAATAATTAAAAATTGTCAATGTGATTGAATAAAAAAAAATTCATGCACAATAAATCCCCAATAGCAATCCGCCACTGCGCAAAACACTGTATGAAATCTGAAACAAAACAAATGTAGTCAATCGTAAATATTTGAAACAAACATTAAAATTTAATATTATTTAATTATATTTAAATTTAATAATCTAAAGATTGCATTAAATTACTTATGTTAACTCAAAGGCTAAAATTAAATATTTTAGCAACAATAAACATTAAGGCGACACTTCAGCACAAATATATTGGATTAGAAAATGTAACGCAAATCGTTTAATATTAAAGAGACGAATTTTTACTTCAATTTATTTACATTCTTATAATTATAATTCAACGGAAAATCAAATCAAATCAAAACAAACCAAAACACAAGTTCCATGACACGTATTTGAAACTGAATGCACGAAATGATTACATAATACATAAATATTTTTTAAAAGACTTACCACTGACTGTAGTGTAGTGTCGACCGAGAGATCCAAATACAGAATGATTTTATTTGTTATTACGAACCTCTTTTATTGGGGTCAGAGAGGGACAAAACTATGAATTGTTACCAATTCAAAAATTCAAAAATTGTTATCTAATTGAATAGTTTCGGGTTCGGAACCATAGAGGGTGCAATACGAATTGTTTATTGTACCTCACAATCAGTCATAATTCAACCTTCGTGGCGAGATGGTCGAAATTAATACTGCTAATATTTGCATCTAGTTCTGTTTGATTCATATATTTGATTTGATTGTGAAGTATTTATTATTTGTATTAAATACGTTTTTATTTGTATTTGCGTCTTATTAATTTGTGCGTTTTTATATATAATTGTAAAATAAAACTAGTGGTGTATGGCATCGTGCCTTAAGGCAAATTGCTGGAACTTTCCGTGCCGTAATGAAATATTCGAGAAATTTTAAACGGTTTTCAAACATATTATTACAGATACTGTAACTTTCATTATTTTTGTTATATCTTGTTATAACTGAGCAAATCAAATGTATATTATAAATCAATTTATCTGCAGAACATTAACAATCGTCATTTCTTTTCGAATTCAATTTCCAAAAAAGTTGCCTAAATTTCAAAAAAATAGTTGCCATACACTTAAACAGTCTAAACGCACTTGGGTGAACATTTGTACCAGATTGGCGCTTAGACTGTGCTTAGTCTGGGTAATTTTTTGAATTTTTAATCCAAAATTACAAAAATATTTTTTGAAAAAAAAACTAATAGAAACAAATTTTTTTTTTCCAAAATCAATTATTTTGTTGAAACAAGCAGAAAGTTCTTTGAACCATCTAAATCGCTTAGTTCTCTTAAAAACTGCAATTTTTTAACATTTAGTTTTGTCTCCGAAACCGCTGGGCCTACCTTTGCGACCAGCGTCCGATTTAAATGATTCAAAAAAACAATTTTTTTTTGTATATCGAAAATAATTCAGATTTTATTTTTGATTCTGACTAAAGTTTTAAAACTCACTTATATATACTTTATAAAATAGTTTCAACTTTGCTATTCAGTTTATATAATTCTTATAAATATTAGACAATGTTACAGTATTTATTTGTAATAATCTATTTGAAAACATTTAATATTCTTCGAACATTTCGTTACGGTTTGAGAAGTTCCAGCAATTTGCCTTAAGGCACAATGCCATACACCCCAATAGTTTTATTTTATTTTATTTCTCACAAAAAAGCTTATTAATTTGATAATTTTTATTTTAAACATGATACATCACTAAAAATATTAATGAGGCGCCCTCGGATAAGTTTGATTAGAAAACGAAAAACATTCTATTTCATAGAGAATTATCTAGAACAAGATCAATCCTTAAAATAAATTGCCGTGACAAAAAAAAAATCGGAAAAATTTGCCGCCCCCCAAATTGTGCCGCCCTAGGCCCGGGCCAGCACTGTGAAAAATCCAATAAATTAATTATGCAAACAGAGTAAAACACGGCAATTCAAGAATGTTGTAATGTTTATCACGCCGAATGCATAATAACGTTAACACTGACTCTTTAAATACCAAAGTCATAAAACATTTCGGTACAAGATTATTGTTCTATAAAAGAAATCGAACCAGGGAGGAATTTGTAAAAAATAATTATAAAAGCTTTGGATATCGTTACTACATGTCGATTATAAGCCAATCGCAAACACTTACAAGCATTATTTAATTTATCAAAATATGCAAAAGTTTAAGTTTTTTTATGGAACTATCTCATATAAATATACAGTACAGCATGAAAATTAAATGGAAAATTTTCCTAAAAAAATAATAAATAGCTTTGAATCAAATAGATAAGATTATGCAACATATATGCCAAATAAATTAAACAGCATTTTAAATTGAGTTATATATTATATTTTACAAATCCGAAAGTAGCACACTCATCAATTCGCACAGCCTTGAGGCCAAAAGAGACTTCATTTTATCTTCTTTGTTTTCTTGATATAAAACTAATTAACGTAGCATTATTATCATCCTAGGAAGCCGACGAAACGAGATTAAAAAACTGGCAAAAAGTTATTTTATTTTGAGTTAAGAAAGTTCAAAGGTATTTGGAATTTACATCGAAATGTGGATTGCATAAAGACTCAACTGGTTGACAAAGATTCAAAGATATTTATAGAATAAAGTATCTGTAAAAAATAATTTTTAATTTTAATTTTTGACCGGTTTATAATGTAATTTCTATTACCAAGCATTATAAGATATTTTAAATGACGATAATATTAGAGGTCTCTATTTGAGAGTAAAACCTAATTTGTGGTTGCAAGTCCAAAGCACTTATCACTAGGCCACGAAAAAGCTCATACAAATTTTTGAGGGCATAATTTACACTATTAATATATCTTTATATTACCAAGAAATCTATATGTTTCTGCGTACGAAATTTTGAAGGTCGACAAATTAATTCATAAAACTCTTTATCATTTAATAAAAAAATGAAACAATTACTACTATCATTTAAAAATAGAAAGTTTCAGATAACACAATATGATATGATATGTTATTACCAATATAATGTTTTTATTACCCAGATATGTACAATTTATAGATAATTATATATTACAGCTGATTGGTATTTTAATCAATTGTTTTCAAACATATCTATCAAAAAATAAATCGCTGATATTTTACACCTGTACTAAAAGGATTAAATTATCGACACATCTTGGAGCCAATGCTATATTGATTATCAATGTTTCGGGAAAATTAAAAATGACGTGTTTTGATGGAAATAGAAATTCTAAATAGATGAGTATATACAAAATTATTTAGGTTAAAGGATCGATAGTTACTTGAAAACCGTTTTATTGAAAACATGAACTTGCATTTATTTATTATAAACATAGACTTACATTTATTCTGAGTTTCTGATATTTTTTATGAATATATCTTGTAAGTAAAATATAAATTCTTCAAAAGCTTGCATTAATGAATGGCGTTTGCAAATTCTGTAAAACCACTTCGAACAGCAGTATAATTACGCCTATAAAAACAAAATACCAAGAGGGTCAAGGACAAAAAAAATGTACTAAATAAAAATGTATATTTTTATCAAAGTGAATACTACAAGTCCATTACATAGTAGTTACGGAATCGCCTTACTTTACTCGCCCCATTTACTAAGCAGGATTACATAATGCAATTAACTGAATTCAAAGTGCTGACTTTTTAAGCCTCTTAAGCATATACTCAAATGCATTGTTTTATATATAACATCTTAACATAATACAGTTTAATTTCTTTACTGCACGGGGCATAAATTCCATATCAAAGGGCAAGACGCACTAAAAACCTGTACTACGGCTCATATCGTTCATAGCCAGGGAAAGCAGAGAGCTGGTGTAAATTTCGTAAAACTAGTAAAAATAATCGAGTTTTGAAGCTTTAGTAAGGGAGACTGAGTACGGATCCAAATGAGCTAAAGATTTTCAACTGAAAATTCTTTACACTAGTAAAGATTAATTGTTTCTACTCACTAATTTGCATTTTTGAAATTCTATTTATGAGATTATGAAAATAAATGCATTGCTAAATTTTGATGCTTTCAGGAAACAAAAAAAAATCTGAACAAATTAACTTTAAGCTAATACTTATATATAAGGTGACCATACGTCCCGGTTTGCCCAGGACAGTTCCGGATTTCCCCTTGTGTCCCGGTTTTTTTAAAAGCAATATTTATCCCGGATTTAGATTTTTTGTTCCGGATTGTCCCGGGTTTTCAAAAAAAATAGGCCTAAATTGAATCTTCGGTCTTACTTGATAATAAAATTACTACCACCCATCAAATATCTGAAAATGTTATGTAGAACTAGTAAGCTTATATGAAAAAGGCGAGTTAAAACAGCATCTCGTATTCATAATTTGGACTTTCCTTTTCAATTTTACAAATATTAACAAAAAATATGAAAATTAACTTTTTGACTGCCTGGAATCAGTGCCAATTATTGTGAAATAATTAAGAAAAAAATTGAACAAAATTTTAAAATAAGTTTCAAAGCTGAAAAAATATATAGATCCAAAAATAAAAGATAAAATGAAGCATATAATCAAGTAATAAAGTTCTTAATTTATAATTCCGATTTAAAAAAAAAACTCTTTTAAAATAGGCGTATTTTTATTGCATTTTTAAATAGTTTTTGATATTATAAAATCATATTGATTGATTTTTTTTAGCATTTATGGTCAAGCATGGTCATTTTATTATATAACATAAGTAGTTCTTCTGGAATACTTTATATTATTAATTGTAGTTTAAAGCAATTCGGGAACTGGTTGTGCCACATTTTTTGGATAAGCAATAATTTTGTTAATTTTCCAGTTAGCTGGAAGAAAAGTAAATTAAATGGTAATTTCAACATTTGTCTACGTAGAAATACTGTCCTTAAATACGATGGACTAGTCATGAAATCAAATCATACTAGAAAAGGACGAGTGGCACAACCGTTCGCACCCCCAGGACGGTTGTGACAGGCTTAAAAATAGAAGTAACAGTTATCATTAAAATAAAAAAAAATCAATTTTGGCTCTTGAAAAGCGATGCAATCTACAGATCATATTAAAGCAGGCTGTCTCAATGCAATAATGGAAACTTGTTTGAACAAACATACTTCATTTTTCTCTCTAGTTTAGCTGCTATGTCACTATCGTACCCTGGCACAACCGTACCCAGTCTTCCGTATACTACATTTATCAGTTTTGAGAAAAATGTAAGATAATTTTGTAATAGGAGCATTTAATCAAAGTCAAAGATTTTGACTTACAAATATACTCTACGATTATGAGAAAGCAATTCAGTGATAATATTCTCTTGAGCAAGGTTTGTTCTTATCAGAAGTTGTTCATACGAATGTATTTATCACCGTATTCAATTTTTCCTAAAAATATCTACCAATGGTGCCATACTCCTTTACTTGTTGAAACGAGATTTTTATCGCAAACAATATTCGTATCATGTTGAATGGCCATAAAGGCAATATTTTTTATTGACCCCTCTCGCGTAAAGCATTTTTCTCTTAAGGTAAATGGTAGGTACTTGCTTGTATGTCAATTCTCACGCAAAGAAAATTGAAGACTTTAATGCATATTAAAAAATATTTAAAAGTGATTAATGAACTTTAAGTGTTAAATTGAAACAGTAATTTAACATTGTACTTCTAGAAACTAGCAAAATGGTATTACTATTTAATGGATTTAATGAAAAAAATAAGTTGTTTACTTGTATTATCTCTTGAGATCAATAATTTTGTTAAGAAGAACACGATGTGGTTGGAAAGGTTTCAGAATCAGATAAGTTTTTGAATCAGCTGATATTTAAAAGTTTTAATTATTAATTTAAATATTTCTGAATTAATAGATGTTTTGGTAAAATAATTTGATAAAACAGTAAGCTTAGTGAAAATTTCATTAAGCAGTAAAACGTGAGTCTTTCCTTCGTACCTTCTCTCAGTGTTTCTAATTAGTTCTATCGAATTCTTTGTTGCTAATTTCAACGATAATTGATAAAACATTATCTTAGTAAAAAAATAAGACAAAAAGTACACAATACTGTCTGGAATATTGCTAACAATGAACAATCGTGCTAATAACGACTGCAGTTGTTAATTACTTAAAGATGAGGTTCATGAATCATCTCTACTATTCATTCAAGGATGTTTCGAGATATTAAAAAATACACTAATTTGCTAAAAGAAATGTAATTGAAAGTTATGCAAAAAATACAAAAAATAACTTACACGTTGAATATTAAGATATTATTAATAACAGGAAAAAAATTGTCTACATACAAATGCCCATTACTTACTCAGATTCTTATTTCGTCCGACTGGTTAAGTCAGTCGCATTCGTATTCGTTTATCAAGCATAAATTTTAATTAATTCAATATACAATTATGATTAAACTGAAGCGTTTTAATTAGCAGATCAACGACCGAATGCAAATATTCTTTTCTATATTATGTTGCATATTTAAGCTCGGTTAACTTTTGCTTTAACATCGGGGGACACGCGAGTCTCGGTGTTAAATGGTAACCGGCTACAGAGGAAAAAAATATCTACAATTATTAAAAAAATAAAAAATATTATTATGAAAAACTCACACTTACTAGAAAATTGTTACACCACTTTTGGGGTAAAAAGAACCCGCGCTACTAGGGTGTATTAAGGCTCAACCTTTTCGCCCCACTTAAATTAAAATTAAATTAAATTTATTTGCTCTGATTTAAATGCCCTGAATGATTATCATATGTGTTAAAAAAATTCATAGATTTCTTTAAAGTTGCGATAATTTAGAAGTGTAAAATAAATATTGATTCTATCAATCGTTTATCGTTTAACTTCTCATCAAAATGGCTTTTATATTATTCGATTTAAATGTCTCTTATTGAAAACATTAGACAACCTTTGAAATGATTTGATGATATACTAATCTATTTTATTTTATTAATGATAAATTTCGTATGATAGCGTATTTTAAATTATTATCAAAGATGATGTAATATAAATATAACTAGATTAGTGCTGTATTGAAAAGTGCAATGCAAACACTTACATTGTAATCTATTTAAAAGAATTTTTATAAAAAATAATAAGAACTCTGTTGTTTAGACAGAAATTCGTTTGTGTGTTGAATTTTCCATGACTTTTATATTTAATACCTATTTCTTACAAAATCTTATTAATGCATAAGCTACTTAAAATGCTTTGGTTAATATCTTTAGGGCAATACATCAAACAAAAAATAGAAGTAGAAGACAATTTCAAATACTTGTACTTCAAAGCAGATTTAAGACCCAATACTATTTTAAGGTTTATTTCTATAAATACTCCTTGATTTGTTTGATCAAAATATTTTTTAAAATTTTATTATACTATCTATCCATACGCTTCAGGCATAATCCTAGCTAGACTAGCGTCATTCCGTGAAAAATTTTGCTAATTGTAGTGTTACAAACAGAAAATTTGATAGAACATAACATGAGGATTTTGTAAAATATTTTACTATGTACATTTCCCTTTATTAACTTCACGAAGGAGAAGTTTATGTTTTCATAAAAAAATCCGATTCGCTAATTTTATGTTTCCTCGAAGTTTCAAGCCATTCTGAATCGAATGAGACCAAATTTAGAAAAAGTATGTGTGTGTGTATATGTGAACAGTTTTTTTGCCGTAAATCGACGTTTTCTCAAAAACGGCTGAACCGATTTCAAAAATTTAAAAGCCATTCGATGTATCTCGATGAAGGACTATTGTTTGTCAGTTTTGTGCGACCATCGGCCAAGCCGTTTCTTTATAAATCGCAGAAAAGTGAAAAATTTTTCGTCTACGTTTTAGCCCTCAATTCTGAATCGATTTTGAAAATTCAAAAACCGTTCGAAAGATATTGGTTGGGAGCCGTGCTGATTAGTTTTTGGTAGAGATCGGCCGGGCCGTTTTCTTGTAATAAAGTTTAAAAAAAAAAATCGATGATTTTTATGATTATTTTTCTGACGGTAGATACCATAGTCTTCTAGATCATACTAAAATATTACGGCCCTACGACAACTCGTTTGGCTTTAAAAATTCGTCAAAATTTGCAGAAATTAGTATGGTCTTTGTGGCATTTGTCAAAATTAAAACTTTCATCGACGTTTGCTCAAAAACGCCTGAACCGATTTCAGAAATTTAAAAACCATTTGATGTATCTCGATGAGTTTGTGCAACGATCGCTCTTTCGTTCACATTTAAGCTCATACTACCGAATCGATTTTAAAAAATCAAAAACTGTTTGAAAGATATTAGTTGGAAATGATACTGATTAATTTTAGTGAAAATCAATACCAACTAGTTTTGTTTTTTTTTCAAAAAGTAGGCACATAGTTCATTCCTTGATAAGTTTTTTCTTAACTGTATGTAATTATTAGATTGTACATTAATATTGTTACAGTAGAACTCCAATTATCCGAACTCCGACTATCCGAACTCCAATTATCCGAACTTTGACTATCCGAATCGCCGATTATCCGAATAACTTTCAGAAAAAAAAAGTCTAAGTGCGCTATTATTCTTCCACCAGCAAAGCCAGTGTAGGCACATTGTTTTGATTTGACGGAGATGTTTTACAAAACAATGATTTTTATTTCTAAACTTGTACTTTTTTTTAACTCGTTTTAGTACATTTTATTTATATATTTAAAACATGTGAAAATGTCATGTTTCTTTCATTTAATTCAATAAAAAAATAGTGCAATATCAAAACGTAACTTTTTTCTCTCCAATGGCAATTTAAAAAAAAAACTCCGATTATCCGAATATTTGATTATCCGAATGGGTCCCGGTCCCCATTAATTCGGATAATTGGAGTTCTACTGTATATGTATATGAAAATTGTTTGAACCATTCAAATCGGATGATCCGTGCGCCCGAAAACGAGGACGAGAAAATGCAGACATACAATACACACACACACTCACACATCCCTTTTTTCTGAGGCATGCCAAAATGTTCAGAAATTTTCAAAAGGTCGAGTATATACACGCATATACATATTTGTGTGAGTAAATATGATAGATAAAATTACAATTAAAAGTAAGCACACTAATGATATCTTAAGTTATCTCTACAAATCCCCCATGTTAACCATAGTGTGACCATCAATGAACGCGTGCTGCCCGGAACTGACTGACTGACTTGACTGACCATATCCTGGACAGCGCATGTCACGCTTACGACCATAACGGGCCGGCCGACTATGTGTGATATATCTATTTAAACTTTAAATCGACGACCTGATGGAAACATTTAAATGCAGTTTTAATAGAAAAATTAATTATAATACATTTATAGTCGACCTAATTAGTAATTTGGTAAGAAGAAAGATCAGCAACTCATTCTAGACTTTGTTCAGAAGCGTAGTTACCGCCATATCAGAAATACCTCTTTTACGCTTTCCAAGGCTGGGGAGGGTATACCATGAAAGCCCTAATATTCGTAACAAATAAGTAACTAGCTGTAAGTGGAATTCTGTCTTAAGGCAATTAAAGCATCGTGCCTTAAGGCAAATTGCTGGAACTTCCCGTACCAAATTTTTTTTTTTTTAAAACGATTAACATTTTTGAAAAAAATTTACTTCAGAAAAATAAGATTTTTGAGAAACTATAAATTGGACCAAAAATTACTTTTTTATAAAAAAAAAAAATAAAAAAAAAATAAAAAAAAAATGTTTAATTTTTTTTTTTTTGAAAAAAAATGTTTTCTTTATTTTGACATATTTTGGAAGATCTAAACCTTTTTTCAAAGCAATCGTACTGCTTTAACTGCATAAAGACGAAATATCAAAGCGCGTAAGCGCCGCGTCGCCATCTAACGCGTAAACATTGGTACGGAACCCATAGGACTGTAAACCAAATTCATATTTATCGTTAAAATCTATATAAAACATCTGATAATTTGATGTGCATAAGTCTAATGATCATTTTTGACCGCCAAATAGCATTTTTTTTTACTTTTTTTATTAGATCTCCGAAACCGCTAGACCTGCCTTTATGAAAATTTGACCGTTTCTTTACCTTGTCAATATAAGTAAAATGTTTTTTGAATTATTAAAATCGAACGCTCCGTTCTCTTAAAAACTGAGTTACCGTTTTCGGCACTTTTTGCCCCGTATCTTCGGAACGGCTAGACCTCCCTGCGCCAAAAACTAATCAGCACGTCTCCTTATCAATACGAATCGAATGTTTTTTGAATTATTCAAATCGGTTGATCTGTGTTCCCGAAATCGTCGACGAAAATTTGTATCCGCACATACATACACACACGTACATACACACACACACACATACATCCATTTTTTCTAAGGTATGCCAAAATGTTCAGAAACCTTTGAAACGTAAAGATATATAAAAATTTTCATTTTCGATTTTTTTGCGATTACTATAACTTGCCCTACGGGAAGTTAATAAAAACCTCCCAAATTTTTCATAGAGGCAAACGCTTTTCAAATCTCAAGTCATCATTGGCTATAAATTATGTATTTAATTAATCTGCTTGCCGAATAAAATGCAGAAAAGTATATACTTAATATATTTACTTTTTGTAATTTGTTTCGAAAAAATGGCAGATAAACAATTGTAAAAAATATTTCATTCAATTTTATGATCTTTTTTTACAAATGACGGGGTCACCAATAAGAGTCACCACTAATTTTGTTATAATAAAAATACAATGTTCGTGAATTTGATAAACAAATAAAAAAATCTATTTATTATTAAAAAGCAACACAATATAATCAAGATTATTAAGTCAAAACCATTTTAAAGAACAATGATTTTAAGCAAATTTAATACAATTTACATTGTTTCAGGGTACTAGAATTTTAGCTTTCACCTTCTATTTTAGCTTTATCATTTATCAAGTAACTTATCATTTTTAGTAATAAATTATTAACTTCCCGTAGGGCAAGTTATAGTAATCGCAAAAAAATCGAAAATGAAAATTTTTATATATCTTTACGTTTCAGAGGTTTCTGAACATTTTGGCATACCTTAGAAAAAATGGATGTATGTGTGTGTGTGTGTGTGTGTGTGTGTGTGTGCGTGTGTGTATGTATGTGCGGATACAAATTTTCGTCGACGATTTCGGGAACACGGATCAACCGATTTGAATAATTCAAAAAACATTCGATCCGTATTGATAAGGTGACGTGCTGATTAGTTTTTGGCAAAGGCAGGTCAAGCCGTTCCGAAGATACGGGGCAAAAAGTTCCGAAAACGGTAACTCAGTTTTTAAGAGAACGGAGCGTCCGATTTTAATAATTCAAAAAACATTTTATTTGTATTGACAAGATGAAGAATCGATACAACTTTCATGAAGGTAGGTCCAGCGGTTTCGGAGATATAGAGGAAAAAGTAAAAAAATGAGCCATTTGGCGGTCAAAAATGATCATTAGACATATGCACATCAAATTATCAGACATTTTATAGAGATTTTAACAATAAGTATACATTTTGTTAAACATTCCTATCGGTTCCGTACCAATGCTTATGCGTAAGACAGCGACGCGGCGCTTACGCGCTTTATATTTTGTCCCTATGTAGTTAAAGCAGTACGATTGCTTTGAAAAAAAAGTTCAGATCTTCCACAATATGTCAAAATAAAGAAAAAAAAAATTTTTTTCAAAAAAAAAACAAATTTTTAAAAAAAAAAAATTTTTAAAAAAAAAATTTTTTTTTTCAAATAAAACTAATTTTTTGTCCAATTTATAGTTTCTCAAAAATCTTATTTTTTCAAAGTAATTTTTTTTCAAAAATGTTAATCGTTTTAAAAAAAAAATAATAATTTTTGGTACGGGAAGTTCCAGCAATTTGCCTTAAGGCACGATGCCCTAATTGCCTTAAGACAGAATTCCACTTACAGCTAGTTATAATTTATGATTTATTAAGTGTTCCGAAAGCTTAGATTATATCATACTTATTCACCTGAATTTTAAAATTAAATTAAACCCGTAATGCATAATATCAATTATATATAATTTTATGCCCTGCACTTTAAATCAGATCTTTATTATAAATGTAATATCGTGCTTGGGTTGGCTTGAACATAAACACTAACAATTTTGAGTGAATGAACTATATCGAGTTACTTTAATTATGAATCCTGTATGAATTATTCATAGGAAAAAATATTCTTAGTCATAATAGAAAACTTTAAAGATCGGAATGAAAAGTTCTAATGTAATGCGAACATATATTATATATGTAACGTTATCATTGTGACAATATTAGACTTTTTTTCTTACAAATTTAAAACCTTCGTATCTAGACCGATGACCATGAACCTTTATTATTTTCTCGTCAAAATATTCATCACGCGATTATCCCAGTAATTCATGTAAATAAAACCTGCACGCGAAATATCAGATGTTAAACTGAAGTACTTATGAATTAACAATAGGTTCACATAACAAATACCTAGATAATACCTATCTATTTTATATTCTGTTAAATATTTATAAAGGTTTTTAAAGGCACGAGATGTTATTTAAACGTACTACATGTCTGGTGGTGATATTATTCATTGGACATTTATTACTTGGGTTAAAATATGGGATTTTTAATAAAAATTTATTTTATAAGAAGACTTGATGAGAACCTAGATTTTGTAATTAATTTTACAAGAGAGAAATTTAAGTTTATGCCAGAAAATAAGGTTTGTCATTTTTTTGATCTCCTGGTTTTAAAAAATACATTTGTGCAAGCTTGAAAAATTGAAAGAAAAATGAAAAGTGATTAAAATTTATTTCTTAAGTAATGTGAATTTAAGATATGAGATTTAGCAACAAATAACAGTACTTCCAGAATTATTATTCATAATTCAAAAACACAATTCATTTAATATTTCTTAAAAATTCAAATAAATTATTATCAATAATGAATGAATTTATTTGTATTTTTGATAATATTTTGATATACATATTCTTGGAAAAATAATATAAACTCAAGATAACGTTTCTGCGAATAACGTTATAAAATTGACAAACATTGACTATAAATTATTCAAAGTTTTAATAACCAAGTATAAATAACAGTTTTTAAATAAAATTTATAATATAAATAATAGTTTTTAAATATTTTTAAAAAATTATAATGTTGAAATCCATATATCGCAAATAATCAAAATACTGAAGTGAGCATTTCAACTACCAATTATTCAAAATTCCAATATCCAAGTATAATTAACAACTTTTACTAGATTTTAGTAAATTTTATCTAGTTTTTACTTATGTATAAAAATTATAATATCCAGAATAAAATTTAAAAGATATTTGAAGAAAAGTAAAAAGTGCTCTAAATCCATATATGACAATTATACAAAATTTTAATATCCAAGCATAAATATCAGTTTTTACTATAATTTAGTAAATGTTATCTATTATTTTACAGGTATTAACTAAAGATGTTACTTTAGAATGAAATATATACTTTTTTGATTTTTTTGTAAAACCGTTTCATGCCAGTATTTGAAAGCTTCTAACAGATTCTAACAATGACCAGTAACCGAAAAAATTCAAATTTTTTAAAGACGGTTAAGAATTATGACGTCTGAAGGTCCTGATATATTTACATTATATATATATATATATATACATATATGTATATATATATATATATTTATATATATTACAAATATGTGTTATATGTAAATATAAACGCGACGAAACCCTCACAAAAGAGTTATAGAGCACGAAGGCGTCGAATCCCCTTCAATTCTGGTAAGAATTATCTGTCGAAAATAAACAGACCTTGTGTAAGTCATGTTGTATATTTAGCCAAATCAAACATTTACCGATTATCATACTAAAGGCGCTTACATTTCATCCTGCTTGTCCTTAATAGAGTTTTCAAAAAATACATGATAAATTTACAGACACGAATCCTGTTCGAAGAACAACTTTATAGATCAGAGAATGGGTCCAGTTTTACTCTTCGATAGGCAAATATTTTATAAGAATTGTTTGACTGGTTAAACTATGATTGCAATCAGGCGTATAATAATAAAATAAATAATTCGTATATAAAATTAATACAAATATTTGCGATATGAATTCTTATATATTTCTCATAAAAATTGAACGCACTTGGATCCACCGGTGAGGGTAGATATATTAATTTATTTTCAATTGGGCAGATATTAATTTATATTTTCAAGTTGAATGGTTATTACTACTGCTTGATATCAGGTAGTACTAAATACAAGATTTGAGTTTGCAACCCTTTGATTATAAGGGTGAGGCTCTGTATCACTTGTTGCACTTACTGCACCTTTGAAAAAGAAATAAATTTGCAAACGACACACCATGGTATATGAATGGGATTAAAAATATTCTATTTAAGAAAATAAAAAATGCGCTTTTTACAATTTCATAATTCAATAAGTATAATATGTTTTATTATGATTCTTATAAGAATTTATATACATGTCTAAAAAAGCACACTTTTTGCTTTTGCATGATTTTACCCAATATTTTTTGCCCAATATTTTTTTTTAAATCCCTCACTGGTTTTTGAGAAAGAAAGACATCAAATATTTTAGTATAAAGCTTTTTAGCAAGAAAAAGGGTAAGTGATATGAATCTGTTAACGCGATGGGTGCTAATGTTTTACTCGACAGACATCACGTTCACAAGTCTCTATAGTAATTCAAGGATCGAATGCAATTCTTATGGGAATTTTTTGAAAACAGAAATTATTGACGAAAGGCAAATACATTTAGTTTTATCGAATATTGAATTTTGAATTTACAAAAAATGTATGACAAATTTTGGATATTTTTTCCTTATAAAATAGATGAAATCACACTTCTATAGGTCGTTGCGGTAATTCGAGAATCGAATGCAATTATAAGGGACTTTGTTAAAAAAAACAACTAATGAAAATCTGATTTGATCAAATATTGAATTTTGAATATTCATAAAATTTTTGAAAATTTTTGTTGGCAAAACCATGTTCAAGAAAAATAGATAAAATCGCTCTTAAAAATTATTGTCAGCGTTTTAGCCTATAGGTCGCTATAGTAATTCAAAAATCGAATGCAATTCTAAGGAATTTTTTTTAAAAAAAAACTAACGAAAGAAACATCTAATTTGATAAAATATTGATTTTTGAAATATTTGTCCAAGAAAAATTGATAAAATCGCTCTGCAAAATTTTTGTTAGTTTTAGCCTATTGGTCGCTATAGTAATTCAAAAATCGAATGCAATTCTAAGGAATTTTTTTTAAAAAAAAACTAACGAAAGAAACATCTAATTTGATAAAATATTGATTTTTGAAATATTTGTCCAAGAAAAATTGATAAAATCGCTCTGCAAAATTTTTGTTAGTTTTAGCCTATTGGTCGCTATAGTAATTCAAAAATCGAATGCAATTCTAAGGGATTTTTTTAATAAAACTAACGAAAGAAACATCTGATTTAATAAAATAATGAATATTGAATATTCATAAAATTAATGTAATTAATAAAATTTAATATAATTCATAAAATGGCAAAACCATGTTAAAAAAAATAGATAAAATCGCCCTTAAAAATTATGGCCAGTTTTAGCCTATTGGTTGCAACAGGAATTCAATAATGGAATTAGAAATTTATGATCAAAATATTGAAAAAATACTATATTTGATCATATATTAAATTTTAAAAATTCACAAAATTAAAAACAATTTTTGTATATTATAGTTGATAGGTAATTTCTACGAAAAATAGATTTTTTTTGTCATATGCGCCCAGAAAGAAATTTTTATGTTATAATTAAAAACCTAGATAGGACATACCAGTTTTTAAGTTCCTAAAAGAGAATTGTAAATTTTTGCCAGAAAATCCGATTTGATTATTTTTTGTTTTTTCATCGTTTAATGACATTCTGAATAGTTTGATACCTAAAAATTTTTTAGTGACTATATGTGTATGTGGTGATTTTTTAAGGATTTTTTGACCATTCCCTCCCCCTTAGTGATACGTGTTGATATTCCAAATTAACCCCCCCCCTCCCCTTAAAAACTAAACGAATTTCGAAATTATTTTCTCGATTGAGTACCTACTTGTCTTAGTCAGTTTTGTGAAACGATCTGCTGAATAATATCTTTAAAATCAGAAAGCAATTTAAAAAATTCTCATTTACGGTTTAGCTAAAAATCCTGAATCGATATTGAAAATTCAAAACCTGTTCAGTAGATTGTTAATCTAAAATGTAATGTTAAAGATGTTAATATAAATATATTATAGTAATATTAACTATTTTTCATCAAAAATGTTTTACAATCTCTGACCACTTTTTTCATTTTATACCATCTTTCCAGCGCTAAACATATGATTCTGTGGGAAGCCGACACATTGCATCAACATTCCAAAACTAAATTGTTAACATATGAAATTATCCCGAATTTAAAGGGCTTGTCGTGTATTTTCAAAACTACCCCAAAAGTGCTTTCTCCAGTCTCCAGTAGGCCTAATAAACTTCATTTGTTTAGATTCAAACTACTCTTGGTAAGTAAATAAAGTTATTGAAATACAGAGGCTTCAAGTAATAAAATACATGAAGTAATTGCTTCCTTGTCAAGGAATAGTATACTTCAAAAACGGTATGGACCAGAAAGTAAATATTTATTTAGAGAAATACAAAATTTTAGTCATATTAACCATATGACTGAAAAATGCATTTTTGGATTCATTCATTTTTTGTTCCAAGTAAAAATATTTTAGTGATAGCTACTACGGGTAAGTATTGTTTCCCAAATATACTAAAATTAATTATTCTTCTTGTGTATAAAAAATATTTATAATTGGTGAAATTATTTACGAAATCTCTGAGAGCAAAGTAATTAACACGTCAATAAGTTTCTCTTGAAGGTGCATTATGAAAATGTTCCATAATTTTTTATTTCCATAATTTATCTCCATAATGAACTTCATTTCGAAATATTAAGAAATGAGTCTTAACATATGTTATGCCAAAGTCCTAAATAAAATAAGTCTCTGAAACAAAACAGAAAAAAATCTTCAACATCCGCACTATGCTCTCTGTGTGGCATTTAAATTATTCAAGATCATTTTAATATCTCGATCATTTGTCGTATGAAATTTTTTCTTGGCTTGTCTTTGAAAAAAATATATATTTAGAATTAAAATAATTATATTTAAATATTTAATATACACCTGACGGTAAGATAATACCATGAAAATGAACGTACTTCAAGAAATCTATGAAATCATGGATCCATATTTGGAAAAATAGATTTTTACAAAAATTATCCATATGTGATTATGTAATTTTCTATATATAAAATAAGTGATACATAATTTATATACATGATATTTTTTAATTTTACCCAAATGATAATTACATTCCTTTATTTAAAAAAAATGCAATGCCAATTTTTCATTAAAATGATTATTATTTCAAAGAGTCTATATGATACATGTAATTGTAAAAATGTTACTTATTATTAAATTAAAATTGTATTAAATATAATTAAAATTCCATTATTCTATGTATTATATATTGGTATCGATTCACGGCATATGTGATCTTTTTTATCTGGTCGAGTATTTAAAAAATCTGTTTTTTTATCAAATTTAATTTTGAGTGATGATTTCAAACTCAAGGCGACAAGTCGTGAAATTCCACACAAAAAGTCAAGCTCGTTTATTACAAAAATACAGACTTGTCCAAGTTGAGGTCGACTTTGAAAAGGACATATAATTATCAAACAATATTAATTGAAATATTATATTATATTAACGTAATTTTGAAAATATATACGGTGACAATTGAAAACTCTGTACAAAAAGTATTTAATATGATAAGTAACAAAATATTTATTTAAAATTTGGTCTAACTATCTGAAAAAAGAGGTCAATCTACGTGTTCTTACAATTTTTTCTGCAAAAACTCTATGTAACTCTAAGGAAAAAGAATTAAAATCGTATGATTACTCCTCTGCTTAACATAACATTACAATCTTTTTCAAAAATTTGAATTCAAAATATTTGCCAACAAAATTAATATTTCTATGAGAACAATTATTTCAGGGATTATTTATAATATTAGAAGCTAGCGATGCCAAATCCATATGTGATCTTTTTTATCTGGTCGAGTATTTAAAAAATCTGTTTTTTTATCAAATTTAATTTTGAGTGATGATTTCAAACTCAAGGCGACAAGTCGTGAAATTCCACACAAAAAGTCAAGCTCGTTTATTACAAAAATACAGACTTGTCCAAGTTGAGGTCGACTTTGAAAAGGACATATAATTATCAAACAATATTAATTGAAATATTATATTATATTAACGTAATTTTGAAAATATATACGGTGACAATTGAAAACTCTGTACAAAAAGTATTTAATATGATAAGTAACAAAATATTTATTTAAAATTTGGTCTAACTATCTGAAAAAAGAGGTCAATCTACGTGTTCTTACAATTTTTTCTGCAAAAACTCTATGTAACTCTAAGGAAAAAGAATTAAAATCGTATGATTACTCCTCTGCTTAACATAACATTACAATCTTTTTCAAAAATTTGAATTCAAAATATTTGCCAACAAAATTAATATTTCTATGAGAACAATTATTTCAGGGATTATTTATAATATTAGAAGCTAGCGATGCCAAAACGCAGGTTCAAATTCTCCCAATCTAGATATAAATAATACAATTTTCATATATTTTTCAATGTAGTATATTAGCTTTTTTTTTAATTTATTATTATTATATTTCAAATACACTACATTATTCAAAGTGCACCATGGAAAGTAAATTAAAATGTTTTCTAGTTAAAGTTAAATGATTTTTTAAATGTTAATTTATATGAGTAAATACTCTCTATATATATCTATACATAAATACTAACAAATTTCATGAATTTAGCAAAACGCACCTTAGATAATTCTAAATAATAACATTTTTAGCACAATACACACTTTGGAAATACTATTTTTATTATAAGTGGATTCTTACAAGAAATTCAATAAACGTATCCTCCGATATAACAATAAAGCCTTAATTTACCCAAATTAATAAATTGAATAATTCTAAAATTTTATTACATTTCATCAAGTAAAAAAACTGAACAATGCAATCTTGGTTTCCAAAAAAAAATTTGATATTCATTCAAAAAAGTGTACGTGTATGTAAGTAAAAAGTATAGCATAAATAAAAAAGTAATTTATCCAAATTAATACATTAAATAAATGTATTTTGGAAAAATCTCTTTAATATTTAATATAGTAAAATTCAATACAATCTTCACTTCGAAAAAATATGTACGTGTTTAAAAAAAAAAAAAATCAGCAGATTTAAACAATAAAATAAAAAAATCAAATAACACAATTTCACAATATTAATAAACATGATGCATCTCTGTATATGATATAATTATATCAAAACAAGATCATAAATGTAGCAATTAACGTTTCAGAAAATTAAAAACTTAAGATTGTTAGGTATTCTGCTCAACAAAATATTCAATATTCTTTAAAACATTAAGTACAAGGCATTTTGTCAAAAAATAATATCCTTGGGATTGTGAATAATTAATTAAAATTACAAAAATTAAACAATTAATCAATAATAATTATACTGACGTTGATTTATATTAGCAGGTGTTTTTTAATTTCAGGTCGAAATACCCTTTATGATCTATTTTTAATTCTATCTGATTCATATAAAAATAATAATAAACGTTTGCATTGATATTGATATGTAGCATAAATAAAAAATAATATAGCCAATATTAAATTATTAAATTATATTAAATACAGTGAGTAAATCTATATTAGATAAATCTGCATAACATATCATCTAGTAAAAAATGCGCTTTAATACAATCCTGGTTTCCAAACATTTTTATTCCTTTATCCTCAAAAGTGTTCAGCAGATTTGCAAAGAATTTTGTCAAAACATTAATTGCGACATTATCTTTAAATTCCCCTTGTGAGACCATCTCCGTCGATACAATGTAACATTTCATAACCCCTCAAGAATTTTAATCGCCCCATTGAATCGATTTTAAATTAAGACCCCATGTCGACAACCACTGACCGTTCTCGAAGGGTCTGAGGAGGACGACGTCGGAGACGAGGCAATTCCATGAATGAGAGAATTGGTTGCGAAGTGGAATATGTGCCTACGGGCGTATCTTTCTTCTTGTGTTGTGTTAAAAATGTTAAAATGCAACACAAGAACACAAGAAGGGAGATGTGAGAGACGAAAACACCGAAAGACGGAGAGTGGTCCCGTGGTGTTCCGCTCTACGCTGCACATTTGCGCCGACCGCCGAGGAAGGACGGCGAGGATATCAGAGGATAGGCGCCCGCGAAGGACCGCACGCAGATCGAACATAGGAGTTCGAATCACATATAATAGCCGAAGAGTGAGTAAAGGATAAAGGACTAGCTGTAAGTGGAATTCTGTCTTAAGGCAATTAGGGCATCGTGCCTTAAGGCAAATTGCTGGAACTTCCCGTACCAATTATTATTATTTTTTTTAAAAACGATTAACATTTTTGAAAAAAATTTACTTTGAAAAAATTAGATTTTTGAGAAACTATAAATTGGACAAAAAATTACTTTTTTTGAAAAAAATTTTTTTTTAACATTAAAAAATGTTTTTTTTATTTTGACATATTTTGGAAGATCTGAACTTGTTTATCAATGCAATCGTACTGCTCTAACTGCATAGAGACAAAATATAAAGCACGTAAGCGCGGCGTCGCTGTCTAACGGGTAAACATTGATACGGAACCCATAGGAAAATAAACATAATTTATACTTATTGTTAAAATCTCTATCAAATATCTGAAAATTTGATGTGCATATGTCTAATGATCATTTTTGACCGCCATATGGCATTTTTTTTTACTTTTTTTCGTTAGATCTCCGAAACCGCTAAACCTGCCTTTATGAAAATTTGATCAATTCTTTATCTTGTCAATACAAGTAAAATGTTTTTTGAATTATTAAAATCGGACGCTCCGTTCTCTTAAAAACTGAGTTACCGTTTTTGGCACTTTTTGCTCCGTATCTCCGGAACGGCTATACCTGCCTTCGCCAAAAACTAATCAGCACGTCTCCTTATCAATACAAATCGAATGTTTTTTGAATTATTCAAATCGGTTGATCCGTGTTCCCGAAATCGTCGACGAAAATTTGTATCCGCACATACATACACACACGCACACACACACACACACACACACACACATACATCCATTTTTTCTAAGGTATGTGTTCAGAAATGTTCAGAAACCTCTGAAACGTAAAGATATATAAAAATTTTCATTTTCGATTTTTTTGCGATTACTATAACTTACCCTACGGGAAGTTAATAAAGGATAAAGGTATACATTTTGAATATTATGTAGTAAAGTAAATATAAGTACAGTAGAATCCGATTAGTATGATGCCGGATATATTGACAATCGCTTATTATGACGTAATCGCACTTGGAAGTTTGGTTTCCATATAAAATTCCTTAAAAAAACAGGTGTCTAGTCGGATATATTGACATCGCTTACATTGACATGTCGCTTATAATGACATTTTTGCAAAAAATTATGTCCAATTATAATGACCGACATGATTTTACATAATATGGCCAAGTCTACGAAAGCAATTGCTATGTCTTTTGTGCAAAATAGCACTAGGGTAGGGACTGTTTTTACAATAAAATTATATAAAGAAATCAATAAGAAAAAACTGATTACTTATTAAAAAATCACATTTGTATGTTTATGGGTAAGGTAGACTAATTATTATTGGTCTACCACTGATATCTCGTAAACAAATAAAATTAGATTTTTTTTTAACAAAAATATTTGATAGTAGAGGGCAAAAAATGTATAAATTCATAACCAGCCACCACCTTTATTCTTATGACTTTGCTATCAGAAGATAAGCAGCACATGAGTGAGATAAAAAGGACCAGCAAAATCTTTACTATGGCAAAGGTGTAAACCAGCGTTTACATTTTCTTGAGGCTATATTTAAGATCTATACCTCAAGTGTAAATTTGACATCAAAGCAGCTTGATGTCGGACTTCGGCGGTAGTGGGAATCGAAATAGCGAACCCGAGACTAGTTTGTGCTAGCCCACAGTCGAACTGCTGGGGCCTAAAACAAATATTTATTTTTGAAGTAAAACTTCTTTAGGCGCGATATGGGTGTAAAAATTTCTCTAGGCGCGACACGGGTGTAAATCCGTACAAATGCAACGAAAACGCCAACGTGTAGTTGAACACTACGACGCAGGTAGGCGCTGATGTCGCGAGTCGCGATCCACTCCCGTCATGTCATGCGTAAGTCTATATGAACGCTAAACCCTATATGAACTTGCATTAATTGAATCACGTTTTTATGTCCTCATGGAATAAGACTTTTTTTAGAGAATAAATGTGTCATGGAATATAATAAATTTATACTGAATCTCGTTGAAGACAAAATAATATCTACTGCCACGGATATTTATGTAGGTTGCCATGCGACAGATCAACAATCATACATTCGTCAGCAGTTTCACAAAAATCGGTTATTGATACCGGGGGTTTGCCGAATGAAATATTTTTAGTTCTGAATAAATTTTACATATTAACAATTAATATTGATGTAAGTGATGGCTTAGCTAATGGTTGTGTAGGAAAATTAGTGCACATAGAACGTGGCGATAATGATGAACTTCTACGTTTATGGTTTGAATTTCCTGGTAAGATAGGTAACAAAATTAGGAAGAAAGCTGCACATCATATTGAAACTCTTAATATCAGTAGGACAGCTGTGCCGATTCTCAGGAGATCTTATTATTATTGATGTTATGTGATTATTAATAGATGATTTTTAAAATTCAAATATGATGTTTTTTTTATTTTTATTTTAATTGCCTACTCATACAATATTAAAAGTTTTACTTCAATCGCGTGTGATCCTTACGCGCACTCTTTTTTTTTTTTTAAATTTTTATTTTATTCTGCAATCTGAATAGATAATTACATTTAGTTGTTTACAAATTAGTAGATACCACCAGTGGCGTATCTACTAGACCTAATATAATATAAAAAAATCTAAAAACAAAAGAGAATAATATAACTTCAATAAAACAAATATAACTTCAAAAAAATTTAAAAAAATTATATAAGGTAAGAAAGTATATAAAATACACCATAGATTTGAAACATTTAAACTTAAAACAAATTTCTCAAACTTCTCGTACCGAAAAAAATGTTAAAAAACCTTTAATTTTTTTTGAAATTTTTGAAAAAAAACCAATTTTGAGAATTTTGAAATTTTTTGAAAAAATTGCACTCTGATAAATTGGATTTTTTATATTTAGCAATTTTTTGATAATTTAAAGTTTTATTTTATTGCCAATGTAAAGCTTGCGTAGCAGTATTAGACACGAAATATCGAAGCGCGTAAGTTTTTATTAGATCTCCAAAATTGCTGAACCTGCCTTTGCAAAATTTAATCAGTTTTTGTCCATACGAATTGGATGTTTATTAATTCAAAATCGGCCGATACGTGTTCCCAAAATCGTCGGAACGAAAATTTGTATCAACATTTCTATGGTATGCCAAAATCTGTAGAAGCTTTAAAACGTAAATATATATAAAAAAAATAATTTTTCATTTTTTTGCAATTACTATAACCTACCTTAGGAGAAGTTAATAAATGATTTAGGAGTTAAAACCAATTAACGTAATCCAATGTTTTCACTGCTTTGGTCTAATTTTTTAAAACCAGATTTTTATTAGCATGGATATTTTTTTTATTTATTTAAATATATATATATATATATATATATATATATATATTACACAATTCTATATCCAGAATTGATAAGAAATTTTAATAAATTTCAGTAAGCATAATTTGAATTCGCTTCAATCCAGAAATTATATTTATCTTCGGAACAAACAGGTAAATTATATAAGTTTGTTTCTGTGAATACTAATTGCTATGCAATGATATGAAAGTGACTTGCATTTTGAAATGCAACTTGAAACGATTCTTTTGTTACGATGTAAATTTCTTCGAAAAAGAAGTATGTACCTATATATTATTACCTAATATTACTTTTATCATATTATTATTAAAAATTTAATCATATTATATTATTTGTACCATAACCACACATACAGACACAAACTAGTATGAATTTTTTAGTAAATTTCTAGTAAAAATTATTTTGTATAATATATAATAAAAAACATGAATTTTTAAAATATATTTTATATAGAGTCGTGATATTTTTTTGAAATTTTTCACATTTTTTCCTGTTTTTATTACAATTGTGAAAACACACTGCACTGTAATACTTTTTTTATATTATTTTTATAAATCTTGAAGGGATACCTAAAAAGACAAATATTGCATCTGATGCTATTTTAGGATAATCTTCATAACGTAAATGTATAAGTTTTTTTAAAAAAATCCTTAAGTTTCAAATATAATCATTCTTAAATAGTATTTAAAATGTTTTTTTTATTTTAAACCCGGGACGAAAACTTGCAGCTGAAGTTTAGTTAACATAAATATAACTTATAAATATGTGATTTTTAAGTAACAATTATACGAGTATATAGCCCATGCACCTTTAATTTGTACTTAACAAACAAATTGAAGACAAATAACTAAAAAATTATTTTTATACAAAAAATTCCCAGTAAACATGCGATATGGTCACAACATCGTGGCAATATTTTATTTAGGTCGTGTGACTTGCGGTCCCCATATTCATTTTCGTCGATATTTAATGGATACGGCCGCAAATTTATGTAACTATCGAACAACTATCGAGGTTCGGTCTCTGGCGCACGCGGCGTTCGTGATACATGAAAATCGACGTTGACCCACATATGTTTGTTTATTATGATAAGACCGTCTGACGTAAGGCGTTAACCCCAGTCATGACGTCATTGGCGAATGAAAACGATTCGGTCATGACGTCATACAAAATGGCGACTCAGTTATGACGTAATAGCACCTGAAAGTGATGACGTAATGCAATTAATATTCTTTTCTGTACGAATAAGCATTTATTTACGTGAATAATAAGAAATTTTACAATATTTAAATATTACAAATTAGAATTGTAGTTTAGAAATTATAAAATTTTAACATGAACTATACTAGAAAACTATTTACAAATTATTCAATCTTAACATATTAATAACAGTATATTTAATGAAAATTGTTGTATATCTAATGAACGTAATTCTATTTTTGGGGCGTGAAGTGTGAAGTGTTGCATAAGTATTCTATCGCCACTTCCTTATACATCAAACAGCCTGCCTATTTTTCATTATTTCATTCTATTGCCAGTTCATTGCATCAAATGCCAGGATACAGATTATGCACATATGACATACTGCCCCAAATTTTGGAAGTTTTCTAAAACAAATTCAAACATAATGTGATTTACTGTATATAATATAATATATATATACAGCTACCATATGTGTAGCTACCTACATGTTCAGTGTACAAATCTCCATCATCTTAAAGTCGCTTTTACATATACATTTTTAACACTGACTGATTTCATTCTATCGCCAGTTCAAATGCGAGGATACAGGATATTCATATATGTTGTACTTCTTGGAAGTTTTATAAAACAATTTGAAACATAATGTGTTTTATTGAATCTAATAATATATATACCACTCCATATGTGTATCAACTTACATATTCAGGAGACAAATCTAAATCGTCTTCGAGTCGCTTTTGCACATACATTTTTTTTAACCTGATTGAATTCATTCTATCTTCAGTTCATTATACATCAATACATCAATCAAGTTCATGCATATATGACATACTGTTCCCAATTTTAGAGGTTTTCTAAAACAATTATAAATATAATGTATTTGTTACCAAATAATATATATACAGCAACTATATATGAATCAACTTACATATTAAGAAGATAAATCTCCATTATCTTCAATTTGCTCCTAAACATACATTATTTGAGCCTGTCTAAAGATCTGTATATTGTTCATCGTTTCATTCCAATTTCGTACGACTTCTGAAATAAATATGAACATGGCATACGTGTTTGCTGTTTATATATATTTGTATAGCTATTATATTTGTAGTGACTTACATATTCAAACAATCATTCTCGATCTGCTTCTCAACCGACTAATTTAAGAGATTTAAGAAGTGAGGTTATGTCGAACACATGGATATGTTAATGTCTTAATTTAGTAAAATAATTATTTTAACCTTGCTAAACGATCCTTATTATTGTCCTCAGATTTTGTAAGATATGCTATTTGGTTACCTCCTTTGTCATCTAAAGAAATCGACATAAAATAACGTTTCTTCATGCCAGGATATAATGCACTAAATGGAATTCAAAATCGTGAAGTAATTACATATCTATATAAATAATATATGATATACTTACGGTGTCATTTTTCTACACTTTTCTACAATTATCATAAACAAGTTGCTTAACTAAACGAATGTAATTATTATACTAAAGAAAATATAACTTGATGCATGATAAATTCGTGACATTTTGCGCCATTTTGTACACGCGGTTAGGTTAGCTTTCGTCAAAGAAACAGTCGGTTCCACCAGTGGCCACGGCGCGCTGATGTAAAGCTTTCTTTGTATGGTCACACACACCAGCACACAACGCAGCGCACGACGCGTTTGCTTCACGCCGTGTGACGTCATTGATTATGCTTTGCATGTGTGCTAACACACACCAGCGCACGACATGTATCTCACATGAAATTCAACGATGTCATTACCCCCGACAGCGCGTGTTTATGTCTCGTGAGACAACTCAATGCGAGCTTTGCGTGTATTGTAACACACACAAGCGCACGCAAGTTTAAAATCCTCTTGTGGCGTAGATTCGATAACCGCATTATAATAACGATGTCGATATTATAGAAGATCACATCGCGTGTTTACTGGGTTATACATAGACTATGAATGTTTTTAATAAAGAAAACATATTTAAGTTATATTTATCTCACTAAGCCTCCGCTACGTGTTTCCATCCCGAATTTGAAATGGTAAATTATGATATTAATTTAACAATGGGCTTTGCATTTTTGATAAATATATAAAAATTACAATCGACATTTGAAGATCCTGGATTACAAAAATTTTAAATTAGCGTCGACTTCTTCATTCGTTTCATCTTAATCATGTTATGTTACCCTTTCACTTTTATGACTCTGCGTAATGTTATTGTTTAAGAATGGACAGGTATATCATATAAGGCTTATTATGTTTAAAATTCCTGGCTGTTTCGCATATTTATTGATTCTTATTTCACATACATGTCACAGTTAATATACATGTCACAAATTTAAAGTGAAGCTTACTCGTAAACAATCTTATGAAATATAAAAATGAATTATTGCATTAGCGACGCTCTGATTCCAGCAATGCTACGTGATTTATGGAAGTTTGGACGAAAATTATAGGAATGGACTCACAGGAATCGAAATTTCGCAATGTATAAAATCGATTTGAATAAATAAATCTTAAAATTGATCAAAGATATACTTAAAATTGAAAATTTCATGGTTTTGCAAGATAAATACAAATATTTTACTGACTACAAAGACTCACCAGTACCACCATTCTGCCTGTTCAGTTTGAGAATAATTTGCTGGCACTTCAATATTAATTTCACAAATATAATTTTAACGATTCACTAATTTAAGATTTATTATATAAATTAACAATTTACTAAAATTTAATAAATAAACAATACTATTCAGGAATGTTGAAAATATCACAACTACTAGGTAGCCTTCTTTACAAACACTTGCTAAAATAACGAAGCAATTACATATCATTTTAAAAGGCAATTTGTGGTTGAATAAAAAATGTAGATTTAAATAGATAAAAATGCAATATAAAAATACTTCTGAGTTGCCAGATTTTTATAAAAAAAAACTCCTTTAAGAATTTTTATTTTTAACAAGACTACACGTGTCGCACTGTGAGCCCGCATCGAAAAAACTTCAAATTTTCAATAAATAAATCTTATTTGTAGATAATTTTCATGAAAAATGGGTATTATTAATTATTTATATTCGATCCACATCGTTATTCAAACAATTTAATCCGGTAAAAGAACAATATTCGGAATTTTTTAAGACGGCGCAGTAGAAATCGCGGCAAAAGTCCGCGCACATGTAACAATATATTAACATAAAAGCAAAAAAAAAAAATATTGCCAATTTTGAAACGCCATCAAAAGATTTTGAAAAAAAAGTTTTAATAATAAGTACCAAATTCATAAGAATAATTTATTAAATACTGTATAATAAAAAACCATTTATTATTTATGAAAAGCATGTAACAATGTGGTTAAGCAAAACATAGAAATTTTGAAAGACATCACTTAGACTTTTAAACTTATTTATAAATTAATATGATAAATAACTATGCATATGTGATTCAATGTCTGTGCACGAAGGAATTGATTTTGGTATGAGTGAGTATGTTTTTATTCTCCATCACTATCTGCTCCACCGGCTCTTGGTTTTGGTCCGCCTGCCCGCTTGGCCATAATTATATGATCTACTCGTAGAATAGTGCATGTTGCGCTAACCGCATGTTTCATTCCCCAATGCTTGCTAAATATAAATCTAATATACCACTTTCTGCGGCATCACAGGTTTTCGGGCCATCTGTGCTCTCTATGTCAAAGCCGTGGTTTTTCTTGTTAGCCTAAAAAATAAATATGATTCCTCATAATATATAAAAGCCAGAAATATATTAATAACTTAATATATACACTACTTACAGTATGAGCTTCATAAAGCTTCAAAAGTACATCATTAGCATTAACACCAGAATTATCGGCCAAAGCCTTGGGAATGCCTCTAATGCTTGGGCAAACTTTCTGACTGCATACTGTTCTAAACCTGGTAGCGTATCTGCATACTCAGACAGTTGTTTAGCCAGTTCTACTTCGACTGCTCCAGCACCAGGAACAAACCTACCATCCCTTGTAATACCCTGTATAAAATAAATTCATAGAAAGATGTCAAGTATAAAAAATAGGTTGCAGTTAACATTAATCTTTGGAGAAGCCATCTGACCCTTACTACCTTGAAAGTATTAACTCCATCATCAATGGCCCTTTCAATGTCATCCATAAAATTGTCAGTGGGGCCACGTACAACAATAGTTGAAATTCTGCTTTCTTGCCCTAATAATTTGAATACTACTACAAGTGTATCACCAATTTCCTCTGTTGAACAGATATCACAATAGCCGAGCTCTTCAGGGGTAGGAGGAAGCATTCTGGCAAAACAGTAGCATTTACTGTTTTTGCCAAACGCCTCAGATCAAATTTGGAGTTCAATCTAACAGCCATCATGCCTGAAATAAAAAATTAATAAAATCTTTATAATTAAAGTAATTTTTTGGCTGTTATTATATTTTACCATATTTGTTAAGGAAATGTAAGGCCATATCGCCAAATTTGGCTCCAGCAACAATTATTTTAGCACCAGTATCAGCAATGGCTTTAATTTGATTCTCCAACATGGTTTCTTCTCCTTTACTGAAATCCCTCAATTCTGCAGCTGTTTTGATTAAAACTGTTCCTTTGGTTTCAGTTTGTATAATATCAATTGGACAAGAATATATAACTACTTTAGCTTTCTCTGCCTTTGTTATGGTTCCCTCAACTAAACGTTTGAAAACCATTCCTTGAACTACTTGTGAGCTTGCTAAACCAGATCCAAGAATCTAGAAGTAAAATTGTATATGTGAATACATATATAATATAAATTAGATAAGTTAGAATCAACTTATCTAATTACTTACTTTGCAGACACGAATATTATCTACATTGAAAGTAGTTTTTTCTGGCAAGACTGAAACACAAGCCTTGGAAATTAGATCACTAAGTAAATCTTCTTGACCAAACTGTTTAGACATTACTGAAGTCCTAATTCCATTTTTAATAGATGCAAGATCTCTATAATCCTGGAATATATTTATCATTAATATCAAATAAATTCATATTACAATAATAAATTTAAGTACCTTGACTTCGTAGCAAGCCAGAGATGGCAATAACTCAATACATTTTTCGAGAGCCTTCTCATAGCCTTCTGCAACTTCTGAAGCAGTAATACCTAAACGAATTAAGTCTTCTGATGCATCTAATAAAGCTCCAGCGAGGATGATGACAAAATTAGTAGCATCACCAACTTCAGCTTCCTATATACAGATATATGTATGAATATTAAGGAATCTGTGTCAATTACATATTTAGTATAAATGGTGATTATATTTACCTGCATCTTGCTAGCCATAACAATTAATTTGGCAGCAGGGTGTTCGATATCAAGTTCTCTAATTATAGTTGCTGCATCACTTGTGACAAATTGTTCTCAATATGATTGATAACCATTTTATTCATTCCATTTGGGCCATAAGCAGATCTGACAGTTTCAGCAAACTCTTTGCAAGCTCGTATGTTGCGGACGACTGCCTCTTCCATCCCAGTGTACATCTGAAATAATAAATAGATAGTTTTGAAACTTTAACATCCCATTGTAAACTTCCTTGGAATTAAAGGGATCTTACATCATATTTAGCAATTCTTTAAGAAACGGTTGTGAAAATGCAATTCGACAATAAAACTCCATTATGAAGAAACTATTTTGTAATTTGTACTTGAATATAATTAAACTTTTGAATTTATACTTTAAATAATATGAATTGAATTAAAGCTCACAAATATATTTATTTGAACAACCTAAAAATGAAGAAGGCGGAAGATGATTTAAATTAAATCACACAAAGTAGTGAATAAAAACTTCTAGAATTAATAAGATATTGAAATTTGATATATTTTCCTTTATCCTAAACATTTCATGCAACAAAATAGGGATTCTCTCTGAAATAATATGAAATAAACAAATTTTTAGTATCATGTGTTCTAGAACATCCTATTTATTAGTGTTAACCTGAAAATATAAATTTTAAGACCCACCCTTGCACCATCTTTAAGCATTTGCTGGATACCAGGTGCTCTGGGAACGTGTAGAGCCATGGCTAACTGATTTAAAACTTATGTTATTATAACAAGAAATTGCACAATTAATTTAATACACTTTATAGAGCCGCTAAGAAACTTTTGAAGTCACATGTACAATCCAAAGCGATCTACAAAAGATGGTATGTGTCATGAACAGCGTTGTCATACCGGAAAAATGACATCCGTTACGATTAACGGAAAACCGTTCGTTAAATTCAAAAAATATATATTTATAAAGAGAAAATTAATTATTTGCTTATAATTAGCAAATTAAAACAAAGTTTTCAAAAATTAAATATTTTTAATAACTATTATGAAAGAAATACAAATTAAACTTATTGTTCTGGTGGGCCTCTTTTGGTTCGAATCATCACTAATTCCTAACCTGAAATTTCCATATTTTTCGAATAACTATTAAAATAAAATAGATCATACAAAAACTCTATAAAGGAATAATTATAATAATTATAATATGTAATAATATTATTAATTACTAATTCTTCCACGAAAATCGTCTCCTTGTTACATAAAAGATTACGTAGTTACTTTCATTATTTAGATTATAAAAATATATTAGAAAATAAGATTGATATGATTATTTGTTAGCTTATCATAAAATATTATATGCAATAAAACTAATTAAGTACCCAATAATTAAATTTATTGATATAAAAATTACAATCAAAAAAATAAGATGAGGAGCAGGAGTAATTCCGGGGTCAGACTTGACTATTATCAAAGAGTTGTTCATAGGTATACCTACAGACAAAGATTCTTTCTATTAAAGCTACAAATTTATATATTTTTATTTCCTAGATTGATAATGCTACACCAAGACCCCGTAACGGTCTTTTTCCTGCTAGTACAACAAACCATCATGCGTGGATAAGAGATAATGTATATTGCATATTAGCTGTATGGGGTCTTTCAATGTCTTATAAAAAAATAGCAGATCAAGATGAAGAAACGTGCTAAAACTTATGAATTAGAACAAAGTTGTGTGAAACTAATGCGAGGTAAAATGTTCACACCAACTGATACTAAATTATTTTATTACAATTATGTTAATTATTATTAACCAGGGTTGCTGATGGCAATGTTGCAGCAGCGACAGAAAGTAGAAAAATTTAAAACACACAGAATCCTTTAGATTCTTTACATGCGAAAATAATTCAAAAATGGCCAAACTGTTGTTAGTGATGATGAATGGGGTCATCTTCAAGTAAATTATTCATCTGATATGCCTAATATCTTTAAATTAAATTTAATTCAATAATTTTTATTAGGTAGATGCTATATCATTGTACCTACTGATACTAGCTCAAATGACTGCATCGGGTTTACAAATTATTTTTTCTCTAGATGAAGTAGCATTTATTCAAAACCTTGTATTTTATATGAGTCTGCCTATTGTACACCCGTGAGAAAAATATCAAAAATGAATATCAATTATATATTATTGATATATATATATATATCATTATCATTATAAAAATTATAACCGGGATAAATAAATATAATATATCATATAATAGGATTTTGGAATTTGGGGAACGTGGGAAAAACAATCATGGTCTTCCAGAACTCAATGCTAGTTCTATAGGAATGGCTAAGGCAGCATTGGATGCTATGAATGAATTAGATTTATTCGGGGCTAGAGGTGGCCCGTTTAGTGTTATTCATGTCTTAGCTGATGAAGCGCATAAATGCCAGGCTGTGTTACAAGTAGCTTATCTAAATATCATATTTGATTTAATGTCAGTTCTATTTAATAACATGTTTTTTAGTCAATGCTTCCAAGAGAATCAAACTCTAAAGAACTTGATTCTGGCCTGCTTTCAGTTATTAGTTTTCCAGCTTTTGCACTGGACGATCCTGAATTGATTGAAATTACTAGACAAGCTATAGTATCAAAACTTCAGGGAAAATATGGATGTAAAAGATTTCTTCGTGATGGACATAAATGATATGATATCAAATTGAAAACTCATATGTTATAATTTTGTTGTTTAATTTTAGTTTTTTTTTGCTTATAAAGAACTCCAAAAGAAGACCCAAATAGACTCTATTATGAACCTTGGGAATTACGCATGTTTGAAAACATTGAATGTGAATGGCCTTTGTTTTTTTGTTATTGATATTACACTATGCTTTTAAGGAAATAAGCAATTAGTTTCTACATACACTTCCTATTTAGAGGTTGTTTAAAGCATGTTAATAATATATTGCATTATTTAATTAATAAGCTAATTTTATTAACTGGCTGCGCATTGTATGTAATAATAAATACATTATTTGCTCTTATGGATATACAGGATGTAATGATTCATACCGATGATGGTATGCACTTGGTCCCAGAACTCTATACTGTACCACCGGATAACGTTTTAGCAGAATATCAGCAACCAGGATCTCAAAAAGAGTTCCTGTTGGAAGATGTCCATTTTTATGGGCCCAATTTTATACATACTAGGAAAGCTTTTACAAGAAGTATATAAAAACATGGAATACTTAGTTGATTGTAAATTTTATCACCAAATGTTTTAGGGTTTTTAGCTTGGTGAATTAGATCCACTGAACAGGCGGTTAGGATCACAAAAAAGCCTGATGTGGTTGTTCAAGTAGTAATATTAGCTGAAGATGTTACTATCAGAGATAAGCTTATACAATATGACTTGCTTGTACAGACAATCCAAGAAGTAAATCCAATAGAAGTTCAACCGGCTAGGGTTTTGAGTCATTTATACTTATCTTGGTAATTATAATTGATAAAATAACATCCAAAATATAAAATAAATATTCAAATTGACCTATCAAATAAACTGGGTTTTTAAGGACGTAATGAAAAATGGGGATTATCTGGAAGAAAATCACGGGATGTAGGAATTCTAAGCACTAGTAAACTTTATTCATTAAACGGGCGAATTTTTGCCTTTACACCTCAGGTATAAATATATATATATATATATATATATATATATATATATATAAATAAAAAAAATGTAAAATAATTACAAATATAATTCATTATTAGTATACGGACTTGACGCGATTTTACGTAGCGTCGGACTACGAATTGATGATAGATCTTCTTAAAGCTGAAATATTCTTCTTGAAGAGTGCCTGGGGTCATCTTTTGGGTAGACCTCTTGTTGTACTTCTCTGCGTAATGTACATTTAGGTACAATATATATTTGATTTTATAGATTTGCACCATGCATGGTAGAATTCTATGAG
>NW_020537144.1:0-14811 GCF_003426905.1 Ctenocephalides felis | reverse complement strand
TCCAATAAGAAAAGTAAAAAATAATGCCATTTGGCGGTCAAAAATGAACATTAGACATATGTATATCGTAATATCAGATTATTTATAATGATTATAAAAATGAGTACAAATTTTGTGTACATTTATATGGGTTTCCGTACTAATGTTTACACGTTACACGACTACGCGGTGCTTGCGCACTTTAATATTTCGACTCCAAACCAGCTATGCAGCGCGATTGCTTAGAAAAAAAAATCAAAATTTAAAAAAAAAAATCTTTTTTTTCAAAAATTTCAAAACTTCTCAAAATCTAATTTTTTCTAAGTTTTGCAAAGTTATTTTTTAAAAATTAGTTTTCGGTACGGAAAGTTCCAGCAATTTGCCTTAAGGCACAATGCCATGCACCACTAGTTTAACATTAAATAGGTTTCCAAAGAAAACAAGAAAGTTTACCTGAGGTCTAGACATTGCAAACTTCAAAGTGTTCCGCTGTTTCGCGAAGAATTTCTGAAACTCGTCCGCGGCCTTTTTCGTTTATATCGGCTTCCGTCAATGCTTGTAGAACGCTCAGGTCTCCACCTCGGCTGCAAGCTAATATGATAACAAATTAAATTGATTAATTAATAATTTAATATTTAGGATAAATAAAGTAGAATCGGCGTTTGTATTTGACGAGATCTGAGCTTTTGTGCATTGAGGCCTCTATAACTATCCTACATGAGATGGGGACTGACTAAGCTCAAAGTGGCGGATACAGCTACTACGCACGTGATAAAGGTACCTTTTTCGCCTTTTTCAAATCAATTTGACGACGACTGCCTACATGAGATGGGGACTGACTAAACTCAAAGTGGCGGACACAGCTACTACGCACGTGATAAAGGTACCTTTTTCGTTTTTTTTTTAAATCAATTTGACGACGACTGCCGCTTTGAAAATATGAAGAAAGCACTTATAGGCAGCTGATAATAAAAGTAGTTTCATTGTTATGATTAATAAATACAGCTTCATCATAATAAACCATTAGTTTTATTAATCAATTATCCAAAATTACGCCAAAGTTCCAAATATCTCCCAAAAATCATCTTCAAACTTTGTTATTAATCAATTAAAAATTATAATAATAATTGCACAATATACTACCTAAATCTACGGGGTCTTTCACTCCAGAATATGAATTTGGTGGGCAGGCGAATACAGCTACGACGTGCTCCAAATATTCTGCTTCAGGCGAAGTATCTACTAGTCTTTGCGGATATATAGTGGTATTTGTTATTCCTAAATCGCTGAAATATTTATCGTATTCTTGCTTTCTGAAAATCAATAGTTCAATAATTGATACGTATAAACTAGTGGTGCATGGCATCGTGGCTTAAGACAAATTGCTGGAACTTCATCTATCATAACTTAAAAGCCGTTAAATTTTGATGAAATAGACTTCGTTTTTTTTAATTTATATTAAAAATCGGCTTTCTTAAAAATTTTGAAACTTGCAATTTTTGAACAAATTACTTCTTGAAAATTTTGATATATTTTGAACTTTTTGTTTTTTAGAAATGTTGAGAATTTTTTTGAAACTACATAGAGCGTAACTTAGTCAACTTTTATATTAAAAAATGTATCCTTTCACGATCTAGTTGTAACAAAATTGAAATTTAACAAAAAAGATAATTAGTTTATTTAGTTTTTGCATTTTATCTTAATTCAAAATACTTTAAGGGGAACAACTAGTGTAACCGCCTAAAAAAAGATGATTTTTGGGAATTTATAATAAAAAATTACTTCATCAATCATTTAAAAATTTTAGAAATATATTTATACATGCTTTAAAATACATAGTAAAATTTTTGAAGAAAAAATTATTAAATATTTTTTAAGTTATCGTCGATCTCCAACGGCGCGACAAAAAAATGGGCCTTAACTGCTGCAGTAATTCCGGCCTCTACGTGGATGAAATAAAAAAAATAATTCTCGTTAAACTAGATAATTTGTCTATAAAATGAACTACGATATAAAAAATAAATCAAAAATTGACAAAATGGCGGCGTTTTTTTTTAAAAAAAAGGCGAATTTTACCCAAAATTTTGGTCGTTTTTCGACTGCCCAATTTCGATTTTTGATCCGATCACATAATCGATAGTTCATTTTACGGAGAACTATATACAAAACAGGTGAAAAAAAATTGATAGTGATCGGATCATTCGTTTTTGAGTAATCACTGCAGCAAATTCGGAAAATGCTGTTTCGAGAAAAACGCGTTTAAGATAAAATGATCGTTGTACTATATACTATATTTATACTTTTTAAATGGCTGTAACTCAAAGACTATTTGAGATATCGATTTGAAATTTTAATATGTTATTTTTAAAGGTGTAATCTACCGAAATATGAAAAAAAAACAAAAATCGATTTTTTCAAAATTTCACACTAGTTGTGCTCCTAAATATTCTTATAAAAATTATATCGTAAATGTATGCACAATTATTATTTTGTTGAATTTATCTGTGAAAAATAAATGCTTTATGCTGTTTCTACATTTTATAAATATTATCAAATAAAGTCAATTACTTATCCCCAGCTCCAAATGCAAGCAGCCTCAGCACTCTGTTATTACTGTGAATGATATTAGCTAAATAAGCAGTTGTCCTAGGTGAATTCACATGAGATTGTAAAACACATCCACCTAATTCGTGATGTTCTAATATTAAGCTGAATATCTGAAAATGAAAAGTTTGAGTTGATTTTATATTTAGTAATAATTTATAATATTGTAAGTAATTTTATAGTACGAGAGCAATCATACGACTTTAACTATAAAAATAGAGATCTAAAATTATCTATCTTAATGACTCACCACTGGTCCAATACAAAATGCTCTATCCTGCAAGATGAGATGATGCTTCTTCACCAACCAAGACTGCGCAACAGCTTGTCTTTGCTTAAATATTAAATTTTACATATTAAAATAATTAGCAAACATGAAGACTGTAATTATTTATCGATTTATGCACCTTTGGTCGGCATACCATGAATTTAGGGCATAAAGTATCAAATTTATACTGATCTACATTCAATCCACGATCATGTCCGGTGCATTCGCTAAGTCCTAATTTGCATAAGCATTCAGTAACATCGGATTTGGATCTAAAAATAATTTTTGGTTATATTACTTACAAGCTACTTTGAAAGAGATCAGTTAAAAACCACAAAATTATTATTGTGTAAAGATTGGTCGTAATTAACAGAATTAGAGATAGCTTTGATTTGCAATTTAAAGCCAGATTTGCAAGATTTGTGCAAAAGCAAGATAAACCGCATGTTCCTACTTACTAGCCAGATTTATTTTTGCTTCAGTCTGAAAATTTGAAAATAAATTAGTTATTGTAGTCCTTAGTGTTGCATGGAAATTGCTCGACCAACTTTTATTGTTTAAGAGACGAAAATCCTAAAAATCCGAAATTTGGCAATGTTGGAAATTTATCGAATTTAAAAATTGGATAGACCTCAATTCTTATCAATCTTGGATTGGATCAAATCCAAAAAAATGCTTGGACCTAAAGTTATTTTCTATTAGTATATCCATAGTATCTTTTTTCAAATAATTATGAATAATATATTCAAGTAATGCACTTGAATAAAAGCATAACAAATAGGACATTTAAAATCGATTTAAACATAAAACGAGTTAATCTAGGTGTACGTTATTTGTATATTACTTCTGAACAAACTTGTTTCATATTCATGTCAATTAATCCAATAGTTTAATATAGATAAAAGATATAAAAAATTATTACAGTTATTCGCGCCCAAACTATTATTTATACGCAATTGTAATTTTAAAGAGCATTAAGCCAATATTATTGAATTTTGTACAATTTTATATACTACATTTATATGACATAAATTGAATAAACGATGTAAGAGGGATATATACGAAAAAAATAGTAGTTATCTATAAATTGCTGCAAATATTACAATTAGGTAGATATATACAAAAACAAAATTGGTTTTCAAATAATTTTTTTAAAGGTCTAACCGGTTTCAAATTTTGTAAGTAAGAACTATTGGATCAAATAATTCAAATATAAAAATAACAGAAAATTTCGAGAAAATTAGTGAAACGAACGCCGGCTATTGATTTGTTTAAAGAGGTACATTTGTAATTATCAATTTTTGTTAACTGTTATTCAAATAACATCTAACAAAATGTTTTCATACATTGAAAACCAGTATTTACTACTAAAAAAACGGTTTTCAAATTTCTTAATTTTCTCCTAAAACCTGTTTCTAAAAAGTGTCAAACCCTAATCAGAATTTGTGAAGTTTTTTGATACATGTCGGTAGAATATAACTGTAAGTTGAATTAATACATATTACTACGTATATTATTCTGCATAATTTAATTTTGTATATTTGTAATTTTATTTTTATCCTTTTTAGCATTTTTATGTGGGGTGCACATCGCGCCTTAAGACAAATTGCTGGAACTTCTCGTACTGTACATAAAATACACAAAATGTGTACACAATACGCATTATTAAAATCTCTATAAAATATTGATAATTTGATGTATCATACATATGTCCAATAAACATTTTTGACCGCCAATTTTTTATAATTATTTATATTTATATTTTTATTAATAATTATTTTATAATTATTTTTATTAATAATTATTTTATATTTTTATTAATAATTATTTTATTGAAAGTCCATAAACGCTGGGCCTGCCGTCCCAAAAATTTAATCAGTTGTTCATCTTGTCAATACAAGTAAAATGTTTGAATTATTAAAATCGGACGCTCCGTTCTCTTAAAAGCTGAGTTACCGTTATTGGCACTTTTTGCCCGTATCTTCGAAACGGTTAGACCTGCCTTCCGAAATCGTCGACGAAAATTTGTATCCGCACACTCACACGTTTGAAGCATTTTTTATTACAAGATTTAGTTTAAAGCGCCTCAATGCAATGTTCCAAATAAAAACATTTGATAATAGATTTTTTTATTTGTTAAAAATACTGTCCTTACTTTGATTTAAAACAGTTAACCCAGCATGTGACTTTATCGGTGTTGTTGATTGCAGAGGTGACTCGTTCGTCTCGTAGATGTGGCGGCAAAAGCTGAGACAAATGCAGAGAGTTGTTTTTAATACGAATTCGTGAAGTTTCGGCGGCCAATTTTATCCTTTCTGTCCAAAGCGCTTCATCTATGGCTAAAATATAATCTACAATTGTCATATAAATTCACAAAAAACAGCATAGCTACAAAATAAATATTTTAAATTTCGCTAAAAGAGAGTAAACCTGGTGTCTAAACATATCAAGCCTTCTTAATACACCTCACTGCTAACCTGATGTTGCTTACACTAAACTGTGCTAAACTTTTTTATTCGTTTAATACAAAATTTAACCATGTTAGGTGAAAATACATACTAAAATAGGATGATAAAGACGATTCTTGTTTGAAATAATTAAAGTACAAAATTTCAATTTGGGCATTTTATTTTAGTAAAAACGCTACTCTAATCGGCATGTGGTTATTGACAACACCTTCACGCAACATGTGCGTGCGCAGTAGTGAATATGTTAATTGCATCGGAGAGTCGCATATTTTTCGCAATTATAATAAACGTTCCCGGTCCTCCGAGGAACCGTCCAACCCTTTCGCTGCGAGCGTCGTCTATAGACGACATCCAATGTATCAACCCTTGTTTCAAATTGAGTCAAATCTGAGTTCAATTATTGAGAATAATAATTTGTTATTGTAATTTTTGTTTCTGTAGATGTGTATTTTTATAATTTTTGAAATACATTTTCATAGATAACGATTGGAAATTTTTAAAATATGTTGTTGTACTTGGTCTATTCGTTAAACCAGAGATTATTTTTGCTATTCTAGATATTATTAATAATTCGGGTATCAAGAATCGACTGAAGTGAGAATCAAAAAGTACAAGCCTTTACACATTATAGAATACATAAGAAGGAAATTGTTTTGTCTGCCTACTAAAGTGAGAGTTTTCTTATATTCCTGAATAGTTAAACTTGTTAAATTGATTTTCAAGTCGGAAATCGAATAGGGCACATAAAGTGAGAGTGTCTGTTTCTTATTTGAATCAGATTTTTTTAATGTTTATTATACTCTTCATTGCTATTCAATTATAATATGAAGAGTACTTCTTTCTAGCACTATGTCGATTTAATATGTATGTGAAAGTTCATTGATTGATTGATTCATTGATTCAATACTTATGGTTGCTATTTAATTTCTTAACATTTGTTTGTTTATTGTAAAATTGTATTTGACTCTACTAAGATATTTATAAAGACAATAACAAGAAAACAGAAATGAGAAACAGACACACTACAAAAATTTTACTTAAAATATAAGAAAAATAAAAAATCTAAATGAAAAAATATTATTAAAATTATAAAATAATTAAATCTATTATAACAATAATATAATACAATCTATTATAATTATTCTAACTTAAAATGTATCGAAAACTTACGTAATATCCCTGCATCTTCGTAAAGTTTTCTGCGATAATTTGTGATTTCCGCATTTGGTTTTGAGAATTGCCTATGATAGAGATCAAAGAGGCAGAGCCAAACTCTTACACGATCTTTCTCTAACTATAAATAAATAAATTAACTAGAATAAGCATATTCAATCAATGAAAAAAACATATATGTTAAAACTTAAAAATATTTAAATATAAGTTTGAAAAATTGAATATTGGATAAAATAAATATTTGTTATGAGTTTTGCTTTTTAACTCAATTTAAATACGAGTTTGAAAAATTCAGAAAATTTCATATCGCAAAAACTTACTTCATGATGTCTCGTAAAAAATCGAACGTTCATTAGAGTTTCATTCATCACATTTTTATCTGAAAATAAGAAGGATTGAATTACCTTTTTTGTCAATATCTTATATATAAAATTCTTCTGTAACAATGTAAGTTTCATTAATACTCCTAAACTATAATTCGGATTTTCATGAATCTTCCTGAAGTTTGTTCGGGAAATTTTCTAGAATGTTTTGATTCACAGAAATATAGTTAGATTGTAGAAATAAATGGAAAAAATACAAAAACCCGCTTATCATTGTTTGACCTTTAAAATATTTAAGGCATGGTTTGACATTAAAAACAAATGACAACTGTCATTTGCCAAACATTTCTATTCACTTATAGGCTAAGGCAATATTAAAATATAATAAATTCATGATTATAAATAAGGAAAATGTAATGTCTACATTATTATTGCCGAAAAGCAGCTGAGATGTGCCAAAAATTAAATTAATATAAGATGCAAATAATATAACATGCGTTTGACAGTCTGCGCATGCGTCTGACGCGCACGGCGAATCGTGTTCTCAACTGCGCGTTGTTTGCTTTTGCTTGCAAAAATTTTGTTTGCGCACTTTGCTAACAGATTCGCCGTACGAATTCGTGCAAAGGAAACGAGCCATAAGTTATTGCGCTCAAAAATATTCAATTTGCAGTTGTTTTGCCTTACTATACTAAGTCACAATACAAAAAAATTATTTAGAAGTTTCATTGAGTCAAAAATTAAAAATGTTTGTCATTGGGTACGGAATATTTGCTCAATGAAGCGCTTTCGGTCTGCACTTTTTTTTACTGTTTTCCATTTCGTTTGGAATTTTGGAACTAGGTTTATCTTACTCTTCAGAAGTGAAAACAATTTAGACTCCTTTACCACTTCTCGGGTGGATGACATTTCTTTTCAGTGGTGTAATTTTACTTTTTTCAAAATAACGTTGGGTATCGATAAAAGAACTAATTATAAGAGAATAATGTTTAATAATGTTTTTCAAAAAAGCAAATGCTTTTCAAGTTACTGGCTACTGAAAATGTGTTTCTTTTTCGCGTTTTTCATCGCTTTTTGCTAATATCTTCAAAAATATACATTTTAACGAAAATCATGTATTGAACAAAATTATATCAATAAACATTTTAATAAATCGCTATTTCACAGTGTTCTAGGAACAATATTAAGTTAATTATGAAAATGGGTTTTTATAGTTCTCATAATAAGCTTCAAAAGAAGTACTTCTGCGTGTAAATTGAGTGAGCTATCATGCAATTAAAAGACGCATACAATGTTTTTTTTTTTTCATTTAAATCAAATAGTTTATGAGTGCCATTACCACCAAAATTAAAACTAATCGTTTTCCATCTAGAATTAACTTGGTTTGAGAGATCTTGATGGATTCTAGAAAATACCATAACATTAGTACAATTGATTTTAAAAAAACTCATGATTTTATAAAGAAATCCATTTAATAAAACAACCAATTTCTCATTATAATATCTCTGAAAAAATACGTATAAAAGTATATATATGAAAATTCAAGATATTTTTCAGACTAATTATTGGTTTTTATCATTTTTTTGTTACACAAATATTGATAGAGTTCTAATTGTTTAAAGAGTGCGCGGCTGTCCAAGCGGAGTGTCTTTCGAGCCCTTTAACCCTTCGCCGTTTCAAAATAAGAGAAGTTACGGTAAAATTTATGATAAAGAAAGTTGTAGCTCATTTAATCACCTTTAAAATAGTATATTACAAGTTATGATAAAATCAGAATTAAAAGAGTTATAATCCAATTAATGCGGCGGGTGGTGACGAATTTGCAAATTGTTTTTACTTCTGAACTTTAGATTAAGATTAGCTGGGCATACGCTTTTTTCCTCTTCATTTGCTGCAATAATTTTGTTGATTGTAGGTTGAATAGAGTACATGTGAACAAAATTTGACAAATTAATTCACTTCAAATATGAACGTAAGTAATAATGTATATTGAATTATTAGTGTGAAAATACAATTTAGATATTAAAATACTAAAAACCAGTTAAAATATGGTACAAAATTATAAAAATTGTAGGCAACATTATTGAAGCAGAAAGGGTAGAAAAATCCAAATCCTTTCTGAATTTGTTATACTTTTTGAAAGGTTTCAATTTTCAACACGTGTATCTATGCTATGACAATAAATACATGGTGATAAATTTGGAAAATAATGTTTTAGTCGTGAATAAACAAAAAATCATTCATTTAAACATCCACATCTACAGGTATGTCTGAAAATATTGTATAACCCTTAAATTCAATAAAATAAATTGAACTATTGGAAATAAATTTGTTCTATAAATCGCAGTGTATAATTTTTAATATATAATTTTATTGAATATATTTTAATATTTGTTAAATGGATAATTAAAATGTTAACTGGGGCAATTGAGAATAATCATTTTATTTGAAACTGTACTACATTTAACTCACTCATATATTGGTGTAAATAGTATCTCGAAAAATAATAATGATTATTTTTAACTGAACGGTATAAATATTAGTATAGGATATTAAAAAACGTAGAGGTGAGTACAGGACAACGTCTGTCGGGTCATCTAGTATATATATATATATATATATATATATATATATATATATACTGTGTGTATATTACATGTAGATATAAATATACTAGTATATCATATTGTATCATTAGCTCATATAAATTTTAAGTTAGTGCATGTTTGAAGGTTACCTAAATTCTCATAAATACTATTTCGTGCAGGATTCTTAAAAGTTAAACTATAATTTTAAATATTAGGAAGACTAAATTGCAATAAATTAGCATGAATAATACATATTTTTCACGTGACGAATATAATCTATTTAAATACAGAATTAGTGATGTATTGCATTGTTAAATAAAGAGCGTCCATTAATCAGGTGATCGACTTTTTAAGAATTTTTAGACCCTCCTCCCTCTTGGTGATACGTGGTGATATTCAAAATTAGCCCCCCCTCCCTTCCCCACAAACATCACGTGTATTTTTAGTTACGTGAAAGAATTATAAAATATTTGAATTTTTGTGAATATGTTTCGATTTTTTTTTTTTTTTAAAATATGTAAAAAATAAATACACGTTATATTATCCTGTACCCATCCCTCCACGTGATATTTTGTGATTTTTTGTCAAACTCTCCCTCACCCTAAAAAACTCACGTGATGAATGGGTGCCCCCTTAATACAAATTATAGAAAATTTCAAATTTCTGAATAACAGCATGGGAGATTGGATACGGTTGTGCCACTTTTTTCGATAAGCAATAATTTTGTTGATTTACCAGTTAGCTGGAAGAAAAGCGAATTAAATGGTAATTTGGACTTTTGTCCATGTCAAAATACTGAAATATATATAGACAGTATACTGTCCTTAAATACGATGGATTAGTCATAAAATCAAATCATGCAAGAAAGACCAAGTGTCACAACCGTCCACATCCCTAAAACAGTTGTGACAGGCATGAACATAGATAAAAAATGTAACACAACATAGTAATTTAGAGAATCAGAAACGTTATGAATATAAAATATCAAAATATATAACAAAGTCACAAGAAATATTTGTGATTTTTTTTCTTGTATTGAATCTTCTTTTCCCTTTCTCTTTCGTGTTTTGTCTTATTTAAGTTAGATTTTTCTTCATCTGTTTAAATATAATAATAGTTTAAATAATGTCTGAAATACATGTTACAACCGTACTCACAAAAGTTGTCACAACCGTACCAAACGTACACTTTTAGAAATAAATCAACATTATATAACTGTGCTAAATTATTTAACAAACTAATTGCTGATAATTAACCACTAATGTTCAACTTAGAGCAAATTAACAGAGGGTGCTATATCGGTTAGTTATCCTTTACACGCTATCAAATTAAATGTGTTTTAATCTGTAATGAGTGTAATTTAAATGTGATTTATCTGTACACAAATAACTGTTATCCAAAAGAGATCGAACATAAAAAATTATTATTGAATCTTGAATTGAAAAGCAATACGGTCTACAAATCGTGTTGATGTAGAGTGCTGACAATGCAATAATGGAAACACGTTGGAACAAACATTATTCCTTTGGACCCTATCTCAAAATTTGTATACCTTAGCTGTTATGAAAACTATCACTACCGTGCACAGCTCACATAATGTAAAAAAACAACAAGTTCAGAATTCATAATTATCCATAAAAATTTGAAACAAAAAAGTCAAAAAAATAAAATTTGATAAATTATTAACTAAATAAATTAATATATTCTAGATGTTTACCAAAAACTAATCAGCACGATTTCCAGCTGATTTCTTAAAAACAGTTTTTTTTTATTAAATCGTTTTAAGATTTTGGCTAAAACGTTAATAAAGAAACTTGCACTTTTCTGCTAATGCCTAAAAAAACGACTCGAACAATTGTCGTGAACGGTGAAGGTGCGCCTCACCTAGCGAACGAGCACAAACGAACACGAACAAGCAAGTGAGGAGCTACAACGAACACAAGCAACATAGCGAGCAATATTCAGGGGCGTCCTCAACTAGCGAACGAGCACGAAGAAGCAAGAACTACATAATACCAGAACGAACGCCAACGAGCATAGTGACGAACACAAGCAAACATAAGCAAGCAATGTTCCGCAACTTGTGGGAACATCAAAATTGTTCGTTCATGTTGGTACTCGTATTTGCAGTGGTGCGTCACAAGGAATGTAAACGAACATTTTTATTGTGATATTCCCTTGTTATATGATGTGATTATTGTATGCGGTTACTGGGTTTGATAGTTTTAAATAATATGGAATGGTCGAATGATGTAGCTTTTGCATTCATAAATGAATTAGAGAGGTTTAAACCAAACAAAGAAGATTCAAGCCCTCACAATGTTCAAGTTCGTTCGGAATGATTCGCCTTCGTTTTTGATCATGTTCATTCTTTTCGTATTTTCTTATTCGTCATGTTCGTCCGTGCTCGATCGTTATCGTTAGGTGAGGACGCACCTCTATGTGTTACATCAAATGGCATTTAAAATTTGGGAAAAGTTTCTTACAAAACCCCGGCAACAGGTCAAATTTTGGCTCACATACATACACCTATGCAGATACATTGTTTCCAATTTCGTGTCAAATGATCCAGAATGACTGAATTTGTTCAGAAAACAAAATTAGCAAATCGGATTTTCTGGCGTAAACATAAAATTTTTCTTACAATTATATAAGTATATTTTTTGTGGATTTGCAGTATTATTATCTATTTCCATTCAATGTCTGTCGAAGATACATCACGCGATCATCGAATGCCTTGGCGAATCTATACTGCCTGTAAATCTGTATCTAAATATAATCATAAAATTAAACGGATGATTGCATTCGATTTCCTGCATAATAGGCATTCATATCGTATAATTCAGATTGATTTATGAAGAAAATTATATTTCTTCCGTATTTTATGATTGGGGATATTTCTAAAATAGGTTATTTTTGACATCTCGTTACCACAATGTATGGATTTATGTATGGTTTGAGTTACGATATATTTATTTACGAACGAATACACACGCGATCTTAGTTCTTTTTTAAAACATGTATATTTATATTCCTCTTGTTGAAAAAATGTATACTCAATGCTATTTTATTATTATTCCGGAATTTGTGATCATATTTAAATAACTAGTGAGGTGTATGGCATCGTGCCTTAAGGCAAATTGCTGGTACTCCCGTACCGTAACGAAATGATCGAGGAATATTAAATGTTTTAAAATAGATTATTATAAATATTGTAACATTGTCGAATATTTATAAGAATTATTTAAACTAAAACTGGAAAGTTGAAATTATTTTAAGTATATTAGAACAAAATTAAAATAAAAATCTGAATTATTTTCGATATGCAAAAAAAATTTTCTTTGGAAAATAGAATTTAAAAAAAAAAAAATTTTCAAGCAAAAGTTATTTTGCAAAATCAATAATTTTGTTAAAACAAGCAGAAAGTTTTTGGAATCATTCAAATCGGACGCTTAGTTCTCTCAAAAACTGCCATTCTTTGCACATTTAGCTCTGTATCTCCGAAACCGCTGGACCTGCCTTTACCAAAAACTAATCATCCCTTCTTCCCGTCATTAAGAATTAAATGTTTTTGGTATCATTCAAATCGGATGCTCCGATCTCAAAAAAAACTCGATTTCTATTTTCTGCACTCTTTGCTCCGTATCTCCTAATCGGCTGGAACTGCCTTTGCCAAAACACATCTCCCTATCAATAGAAATCGAATGTTTTTTTTTAGCCATTCAAATCGGTTGATCCGTGCGCCCGAAAACGTGGACGAACTATTGTATCCATACATACAATAATACACACTCACACACTCACACACACACACACATCCATTTTTTCTGAGGCATGCCAAAATGTTCAGAAACCTTCAAAACGTCAAGAAATGCAAAAAATTTCATTTTCGATTACGGGAAGTTAATAAGAACTAATCAGCAATCTCCTGGTCAATAAGAATAGAATATTTTTAGAATAATTCAAATCGATTGATTCGTACCCTCGAAATCATCAGCAAAAAATTGTATCCGCACGTACATACATTCATTTTGCTCTAATGTAATGTAATTTTCAAATGTATATAATATAATGTGATGTGTCAATGTATTCAGATACCTACCAAACGTGAATATATGTATGTAAGGTAAAAGACCCAGTTATTGACCCTGGCCCAGTTTCTGACCTTTTCAACTTTTTTTGGAATTAATTAAAAAACTATACATTTAATGTGAAAATAATTTTTTTCTTAATTGACAGTAATTTATTCTATGCCTCATTAATGTCAATTAAAAAAAATATAAAAAATATTAACTAAAAAAAAAAAATTTTTAAACCAAAAGTGACTGTGAAAGCCATTTTTTTAGCTTTAGTCTAAACAGTTTATGTAAGGAGCTACGACAATTGAGTTCGTGCACTAATTATGATGTAAGTACGAAAATCTAACTAAAATATACAAATAAGTCAATAATTAATTAAAATTATTTTAAAATATTTATAAAACATATTAAATTTAGTTTTATTACTGAAATTTGAGGGTCAATAACTAGGCTCAATTTTAAGTGTATGTCACAGTGTTGACCCTGCAATTCTAACCTTCTAAAAGCTAGGTTATCTGTCATGTTTTAGTCACTTGTTCATTAAATGTAAAAATATAATATTTATTGTTATCTTATATTTTTTACTATTTTCGTAGTAAAGTGATAAATTTACATTTAATATTCATTGGTATAAATGAAAGATTGTATTTAAATCTTGTAAATACATCTTTTAAGTGATAAAATTATTAATAAAAAAATGTCAGTTTTATCAACGCTTAAATTATGACTGTTTTAGTTTACTAATATTTTTATTATTATACAATTATACAATTACAATTAATTAAATGAAAATAGAAGAAGAAAAAGAATTGAAAAAGCTGAAAGGTCCAAAAATAAAGCCATCAAGGAGGCAGAAAAAATAATTAAAAAAGAAAAACTTGAAGAAAAAAAGAAACAAAAAGCTCTTAAATAAAAAAAAAGTCCAAGTAATTTAAATAATTAATTTTAATTTTTTGTTTTGTGTAATATGTTATAACAAGACTTGAACTATTTATACGTTAAATTTTAACAAACTGTATATTTTTAGAATAAATATTTAATTTATTTATTTTATAATAATTTCAGTTTATTTAAAATTAGTAAGCACTTCATAAATCCTAATCATGATTAAATTTGAGGGTCAGAAATTGGGCTACGGTCAGGGTCAGAAACTGCCACACGAAGAATTCTGAGGGTCAGAAACTGGAGCTCTTAAAGTCAATTTTTAAAACGTCAATTTAAAATATAAATTTAGTTCAAATAATTTTTTTATGCACATTACTTTATTTTAAAAATCCTAAACTAATAGATATAAAATTTAATTTTCTTCATTAAGTTAAGTTTTATATA
>NW_020537143.1:0-15161 GCF_003426905.1 Ctenocephalides felis | reverse complement strand
TGAATTATTTACAAAGTCGATTTTTTAAACTTTCATTGAAAATTGACACATGTTGACAAAAAATTATTCATAATAAAAAGTAGAAACACAGACTAAAATTTAAATTTGAGCCGACCCTAGTAGTGGCTAAGAACGTGGACTAGCAAACACTAGTTATATCATCTCAACTTCGGAGAGCTTGATATCAAGCAGTGCACCAGTTGATGGTTATAGATCTTAAATATAATCTCAAGCGAAAACCTTTCGTGGACTGCTGCAACAAATATGCTCAAAGATATTAGATACACATATCTAACATAATCTACACATAAAAAAGAGTGGTTAACCGCTAGGTCACCTTTCGAGAAATATCTAGGTTAGGATGTTCAACAAAAAGAGCTTACAGAACTCGTAATTCTGATCGCTGTTAAAATATGAAAAAATAGTTTAATTGAAGCTTTAAAATCATGTGGAAACTAGTGAGGCGCATGGCATCGTGCAAATTGGTGATAGTGAGATAGAGATATGATCAGACCACTTTAAATTATTATTAATATGGATACCAAGAAACTTTGATACTTGCGAAAAATTTATGCTAAATTATTGATGGTTAAAGAAGTAATTTTATTGGATAAACGATTTTTTGTACAAAAAAATATGATTTGGGTCTTATCATTATTGAGGACTAGATTATTTTCACATAACCATTTCGTTATTTTTGACATAACCACGCTTAATTTATGTTGTAATTCATTAAGAGATTTGGCCTTGATGATAACGCTGGTATCATCCGCAAAAAGAATAAAATCATAAAGATTTGTACAATGGGGTAAATCATTAATATATATGAGAAATAAGAGAGGCCCTAAAATTGATCCCTGGGGCACACCCAATGTAGTTGTCAATTTATCCGAAATTATTTGCTCGTGATCATTATTTAAGTAAACGCTTTGAGTTCGATTAGACAGGTAAGATTCAAATAGTTTGAGCGGACGTCCGCGAATACCACAATTTTCTAATTTGTCGAGAAGTCTTTGATGAGAAATACTATCAAAAGCTTTGGACAGATCGCAAAATATCGCAGTACAATATGTGGCTTCTTCGAAGGAGTCAATGATGTTATGAACTAAATTATAAATTGAGTGGGAAGTAGAATGTTTTTTTCGGAAACCATGCTGATTCTTGAACAAAATATTATATTTATTGAGAAAAGACGAGAAATTGCAGGAACTTCCCGTACCAAAAATTATTTTTTTAAAAAAAGATAGAAATTTTTAGAAAAAGATAAAAAGAAAACATTTTTGAAAAAAATTTACTTTGAAAAACTCAGATTTTTGAGAAACTATAAATTTTTGTCAAAAATTTACTTTTTTTGAAAAAAAGACTTTTTGAAAAAAAAATGTTTTTTTTATTTTGAAACATTTCGAAAATTCTGAACTTTTTTTCAAAGCAATCGTACTGCTTTAACTGCATAGAGACTGAATATTGAAACGCGTAAGCGCCGCGTCGACGTCTAACGGATAAACATTGGTATGAAACCCATAGAAATGTATACAAAATTGATACACATTATTAAAATATCTAATAATTTGATGTGCATATGTCTAATGATCAATTTTGACCGCTAAATTGCATTTTTTTTTACTTTTTTCACTAGATCTCCGAAACCGCTAGACCTGCCTTTATGAAAATTTAATCAGTTGTTTATCTTATCAATACAATAAAATGTTTTTTGAATTATTAAAATCTGACGCTTCATTCTCTTAAAAACTGAGTTACCGTTTGTCGCCCTTTTGCCCCGTGTCTTCAAAACGACTAGACCTGTCTATGCCAAAGTGCAATCGAATGTTTTTGGAATAATTGAAATTGGTTGAACTGTGTTCCCAAAATCGTCGACGAAAATTTGTATCCGCACACACGGATTTTTAAGGTATGCCAAAATGTTCAGAAGCCTCTGAAACGTAAAGATATATAAACATTTTCATTTTCGATTTTTTGCGATTACTATAACTTACCCTACGGAAAGTTAACTAGTGGTGCATGGGATCGTGCCTTAAGGCAAAGTGCTAGAACTTCCTGTATCAGAATTACTCGAAGGAAATAAATCAGTAATAATAAATATTAATCAATGATTAATAACAATTGTTTTAAATATTTTAAAATAGACAATTATAAATACTATATTATATTATCCATCCATCATATTATATAGCAACGACCTTACCGCATAAAACACTTGAGAATGTTTACATTAACATGCCGAATGAATCCATCTGAGGATACATTACTTACAATTAGAAGAACGCATATAAATTATATACATTTTTAAAATAAATTATAATTGAAAATTTATTTTGAAATTATAAAACTTTGTATATTTTAAAAAAAATTGAAAAAAAAATCTGAGAATTCTTATATTTGTTTGAACCGTACAAGTGAACTTTGAAAATTAAAAATTTTTGTACCGAACCCAAAAAAATTGTGACAAAATTAGTACTCACTTTTAAAATCTGTATAAAATATCTGATAATTTGATAAATATATATCTACTGATCATTTTTGACCGCCAAATAACCCTTGTTTTTACTTTTTCCTCTGTATCTTCGAAACCGCTAGACCAGTCTTTCCAAAAATGTAATCAATTCTCCATTTCGTCAATATAAGCAAAATGTTGTTTGAATCAATCAAATCGGGCGCTCCGTTCTGTCAAAAACTCATCAGCACATCCTTCCATCAATAGGAATCGAATGTTTTTTGAATAATTCAAATCGGTTGATTCGTGCGCCCGAAATCGTGGACTAAAATCAATTTTTTCTCAGGTATGCCAAAATGTTCAGAAACCTTCGAAACGTAAAATTATTCAAAAATTTTCATTTTCGATTTTTTTGCGATTATTATAACTTACCCTACGGGAGTTAATAAGGCGCTGACAATCGCTCATCAAATATAAAATAAACATCAATTATGGAAGTATTTCTGAAACATTTTCACTTGGAAGCATAATGATATTTATATTTGCGAATGAAAACCAATGTCACTACTCCTTGACATCAGGCTGCTCGAAGCAAGTATCAGGGAAATCATTAACAGATTTGTGCAAAAGTATTATTTTCCAGTACGGGTCATTCTCTGTCTCTATTTCCTAAGCAAATCATCAACATCGAAAACGTTTTTTTCGATAATCACAACACGATGATGTCATACAACGAAGGCCATGAAATATTGAATGAAACATTATGTCATTGAAAACCAAATTATGCAAATGCCAAACAAATTCAGAGAGGTGCGAGGCAAAGTAGTTCACTTACGGTTTCGTACAATTGTCTATAAAGAGAAAAATATTTGTAAAATATTATACCAAACTCATTTAATTCGATTGTAATGTGCTCGAATTATGGTATATACGAGCACATTACAATCGATTTGAATGAGTAATATAAATTCCATTCAATTTCCAATGAAACATTGAAAGACATATCCAAAATAAAAAAAGAAAAAATAAACGATTTCATCTAAAATAATTCAATTTGTACTAACTGGTAAAAAAAATTGAAGTCCTAAACTCGCAACAAATTTAAATACAATCATTTGAAACTGAAAACCAGCACTAAAAGTGATGGAATGCAATCGAATGTTGATATAAACTAAATGTTTTTTCTAAATCATTTTTTTTAATGAATTCATAATGTACATCACTGCCTTAACCATGTGCATGTCATACTACAAATAAAGGTTGTGTAATAGGTGTGCTATAGAAATATAAAAAGACAGCGTACAACAAACGATTATTTTGTGATAAGTTTTCATTATCTAATTAGTCATTATTTATTATTATTTTAGAAAGAATAATAAACAATTAATACTAATGCATAAAATTTTTAAGAGAATAAAAATTAAAGGAGCTATAAATTTGATGAAATTTCCAATCTTAATAAAAGTTACTAGCTTTATGGAAGCTATATACATATAATTATATCATATAGTAATTAAATATTGTAAATAAATTATTGTGCAATACTCGATAAGTTTACTAAAACTTATGTTTTTTTTTAAATGACAAAATCAAATTCAATGTTATATCCTATATGGGGGTACGTACCCACAAAAATAAGTTTTCAAGTCAGAATAGCTCTTCCGGGCATTGCTACAAAAATATAAGTCAAAACTACTAATTTAAAGTACAATAGTTAGGTTAATTAACAAAATAATCAATAAATGCCTCTATAAAATACGCAGGTGCAGATGCAATTCATATGAAAAAAGCTCTATTTGTTATTGCATTAAAATCAATGATGTTTTTGTGATAGTCTTTTCATATTATTCTATTCAATTTAATTGCGTGATATAGCACAAACGTGCAAAATAGTAATTTTAAAATCAATAACCATTGAATTTTATAAAACCATGTATATGAAATAGTATTTGTATAGAGTTTATATGTATTGTGTTGTAATTTGAGAATAACGCGGTAAACAAAATACTAATATGCCCATTCTCCAAGCTAAATTTATTTATTTTCTAAGATAACCTTATATGTATTTGTCCTTCTAATGGAAGGACTGCAAGGACTCAACTATAGTTGAGAAGACCAATAAGAACGCTGATGATGGACGACTTATGCGTGAAAAGCAAATACAGGGAATTAAAAGCCGAGGCACAGGACATAAAGCCACGGAAGCAGAAGGCCGAGAAGTAGAAAGTAAACAAGACAAGATAAGAAATAGGGGTAAATAAAAAGTGTTTTCGGACATAGAAATAATAATAAATAACAATGGAAAGAAATTTGTCATATTTTGTATTGGGCTCGCCCGTAGGTAAGTGGTTAAGAGCGACGGGACTTGTTTCAGAGGGGTCCCGGGTTCGATACCCACTTCGAGCAGCCTGTTGTCAGACAGCAGTGACAACGATTTTCACTTAGAAATATAGATAGCAATATGTTTCCAAGTGAAAATAGCCTTTGCCCGGCATTGCTGCACCAATAAAAAGTCAGCCCTATTAGATTAATTCTAATAACAAAAATCATCAAATATGGATGGATTAACCATTGGGTTACCATCTAAAAATACGAAGTAAGGAGAAGTTTCAGCCCAACACCTCATTGGACGTAAGGTTCTGATTGCTGTTAAAAAAAAAATAAATAAATAAATAAATAAAAAATATTTTGTATTAGACAGGTAGTAAAAAAGCGCAAGCCTATCTTAGAGTAGGACTATAAATTTATAAAAATAATTTTCGAACTAGTGATATGTACGGCATCGTGCCTTGAGCCAAACTGATCGAACTTCCCGTACCTAAAATTAAATCTTTTAAAAAAGTTTATTTTTTTTTTAACTTTGAAAATAAAAGATTTTTGATAAATTTTAAATTTTGAAAAAAAAGACTTAATTTTTTTTTTATTTGGAAATATTTTGGAAATTGGACTTTTTTTTTCAAAGCAATCGCACTGCTTTAGTTACATAGAGACGAAATATCGAAGCGCTTATGCGTCGCGTCGCCGTCTAACGGACAAACGGTATTATGGAACCCTTTAGAAATGTAAACATAATTGATACATACTTTTAAAATCTCCATAAAAGATCTGTTAATTTGATGTGTATATGTCTAATGATCATTTTTGGCCGCCAAATAGCTTTTTTTATTTTTTTTTTACTAGATCTCCGAAACCGCTAGACCTGCCTTCCAAAAATTTAATCAGATTGTCAATGTTTTTTGAATTATTAAAATCGGACGCTCCGTTCTCTTAAAAGCTGAGTTACGGTTTTTGGCATTTTTTGCCCCGTATCTTTGGCATGGCTAGACCTTCCTTTGCATATCCTATTATTTTGACCAACACATTTAAAAAACATAACATTCAAAAATTTTATTTTAAACAATGGGACAGAATGTGCAATATCCAATTGACTGTTATTAAAAATATTTGAAGTTATAGAATTTTCTTCTGTATGTCATAATTTTCTAGAATTCATAAGAAGCGAATACAAAAAGCGTAAATTTCATCGCAAAACCGTATTCGCAGCGTAGTATGCTTTTTAACACATATAAAACCCGCAAATAAAAGACGTGCTCATTTTACAGTGCAAAATTAATTGTGAATTATAAAAATTTACTTAATAACATCTAATATATAAAGTAGATGTAACTATCTGATTTAAAATAAAATTGTTTAATGCTTTCAATATTTTTTTTAAAAGTGCGCAAAGTAATGTACATTTTCCCGCAGACATATGCAGCCTCAGCTAAAAAGAGCGAGGTATTCGAACTCGAATCATTGCAACAAAAATAGCCGCGTTTGAGGGCGGCATAACTCTATAAAGTAAATAAAACCTGCTCAACTTAGAAACGCATTCGTAAATATATTTCAATACTATGAATTTCTCTTTTAGAAGTTAACAAATTATAGTTGTCACGTCATTGTCCGTCCTGTTGGTAAATCAAAGCAGTTTTAACTAATTGACTCAGCAACTTGAATCGATGACGGAAAATCTCCCAACAATGTTAAATTCCGATTGCTACACATAACTATCTTATTAGAATCATAAAAAGAACCTTCTCATAAAAAACCTAAGATTTTCGACATTTTGCTTCAAGACAAATTATACAACTTCCCGTTTTGTGTGTTTTATATTTTCTTATAACAAATACTATACGAACAAAAGTAATATTCTCACTGAAAATTCAAAAAGTGAACTTTTTTTTAAATTTGAAGAGTTATTAAAACATTGAATAACAGATTTTTACAAATTTTTTACACATTCCAGCTTTTCATATAGTATTTAACTTTCCGTGGGGTAAGTTATAGTAATCGCAAAAAAATCTAAAATGAAAATTATTGAATATATTTACGTTTCAAATGAAAGTGTGTGTATGTAAGTATGTATGTTTAGATACAATTTTTCATCCGCGATTTCGAGAGCACCGATTTGAATGATTCAACTAGCTGTAAGTGGAATTCTGTCTTAAGGCAATTAAGGCATCGTGCCTTAAGGCAAATTGCTGGAACTTCCCGTACCAAAATTTTTTTTTTTTTCAAAACGATTAACATTTTTGAAAAAAAAAATTACTTTGAAAAAATAAGATTTTTGAGAAACTATAAATTGGACAAAAAATTACTTTTTTTTGAAAAAAAAATTTTTAAAAAAAAATTTTTTTTTAATTTTTTTTTTTGTTTTTTTTTTGAAATTTTTTTTTTTTATTTTGACATATTGTGGAAGATCTGAACTTTCTTTTCAAAGCAATCGTACTGCTGTAACTGCATAGGGACAAAATATAAAGCGCGTAAGCGCCGCGTCGCTGTCTAACGCATAAGCATTGGTACGGAACCCATAGAAATGTTAACAAATTGTATACTTATTGTTAAAATCTCTATAAAATATCTGATAATTTGATGAGCATATGTCTAATGATCATTTTTGACCGCCAAATGGCTCATTTTTTTACTTTTTCCTCCATATCTCCGAAACCGCTAGACCTACCTTCATGAAAATTTTATCGATTTTGCATCTTGTCAATACAAGTGAAATGTTTTTTGAATTATTCAAATCGGACGCTCCGTTCTCTCAAAAACTGAGTTACCGTTTTCGGCACTTTTTGCCCCGTATCTTCGGAACGGCTAGACCTGCCTTCGCCAAAAACTAATCAGCACGTCTCCTTATCAATACGAATCGAATGTTTTTTGAATTATTCAAATCGGTTGACCCGTGTTCCCAAAATCGTCGACGAAAATTTGTATCCGCACATACATACACACACATACATACATACACACACACACACACACACATACACACACACACACACACATACATCCATTTTTTCTAAGGTATGCCAAAATGTTCAGAAACCTCTGAAACGTAAAGATATATAAAAATTTTCATTTTCGATTTTTTTGCGATTACTATAACTTACCCTACGGGAAGTTAAAAATCATTCAACTCCTATTGGTAAAGAGACGTACTGATTAGATTTTTGGAAAGGTAGGTTCGTCGGAAATAATTTTCAAAAAAATTCAAAATTCTCAGAAAAATCTAATTTTTTCAAACTTTCCAAAAAAAAATAGAAAGCTGTTTACATTTTTAAATTACGGTATGTATCATTAAAGAATTATTATTATTAACGCCCACTGCAGTAATATTTGTTTTATTAATATTTGAAAAAGAAATATCTTTATTGAAATAGCAGTAGTGGTATTGGTACTCAGTATTAAGATAAATTATACATATTAAACTTACAATTAGTATTAATTAGAGTTAAACTATATGTAAAAGAAATCTGATAATTTAATGTGCATATGTCAAACTTAATTTTGGTGACCAAATATCTGTTTTTGGCAATTTATTTTTTATACATAACGCTACATTAGCCAACACACATTTTAGAGTTTACAATTAGAGGGAATTCTAAGCCTTTAATGTGAATCCTAGAGTATTTTAACCAAATAACTGCGATTGACGAATATACTCGTCATGGCTCGATTCTAACGACACAAAAACTGTGGGCACTCTTCAATGAGTAAAATAAACTCCGACTCTAAACCAAAATTGAGTTGCAGTTTAAATCAACTCACAGCCTTCGGTTAAAGCATCCATTGAGAAAAATTAAAATATGTATTATGTAAGGAAAATAAAAAAAAGTATAACACGTAAGAAAAAGTAAAATAAAAATCGGCTAACATACACACACAAATATTTTGTCCAAACTTAGTCTAATTCGATTCATAATGACTTGAAACGTGGAGGAAACATAAAACTATCAAATCGAATTTTTTCGCGAAATGAATTTCTCTTATGAGAAGTTAAAAAACAGAACATTTTTAATCTTTTGCGAATTCAATATGATTATTTTCGACCACAGAGTAATAAAAAGTACAGGTACATCGGCATTCTTAGGCATGTCACTTAATGTGTCGTAATTTATATGAGTTATTAGTTACATCCGCTAACCGCAGAATAAATACACTCTAAGCTTATGTATATAGAAAGTGACAAAAATTCGAACTTTTTTCTGCATAGATATATATATAGGTATATATGATGATAGTTTTGTCGACGTTGATACATATTTGAAATATTTTTGCAGCCCAATCGTTGAATTAAAAAAAGATTGAACAACAAAATTATTTATTCCATTAAACGTTTCGACACTTGATGTGTGTCATCATTTAGTAATCAAACCAGGAAAAACAACAGAAAAAATTAATTATGATGTCAGTGTCAGTGTCCATAATGCACCGCTATTAATAACATAAAATATAGGAGGGCAATATGTGCTCCTTCAATTTCTCGTTTGTTAATATAATAGTATTTTATTATTTTACACAAATTTAGTGTTCAATCAATTTACATCACAATTAATTTTTTCTGTTGTTTTTCCTGATTTGATTACTGAATGATGACACACATCAAGTGTCGAAACGTTTAATGGAATAAATAATTTTGTTATTTAATCTTTTTTAATTCGACGATTGGGCTGCAAAAATATTACAAATAGGTATATATATATATATATATAAAATATATATATATATATATATATATATATATATAATAGGGTGATCCTTAAAATGGTCATTTTCGAATTTCCTTGTACCCAGGGGCTCAAATGGCTCCAAATAGATAAAAAACAATTCTCTGAAAGTTTTTTGAAAGACATCAAAAAAGCACATTTCTACAAAGATGAAGTAGAAGGCAGTTTACTGAACGTAGTCAGATAATTGTTCGTTTGATATATATATATATACTATATATATATATATATACTTTATAATACATTACATATATATATACTTTTAATTAAAATTACTTTAAATCATCGAATGTAACTTGAAACTTTTCAAAAAGCAGGTCAAAGAAGAAATACTTGATTCATTTTCTATCTTTCCTCAAGAAATTTTAAAATTTTGTATAAGCTCAGTAGTATTATTTATAATTATACACAAAATGCAGAATCCAAAAAGAATCTGAAAAACTTGAAACGTAATCAATAAGTCGAAAGACCAAAAAAGACTTGAATGGATTATACTATGAAAGTGTATAAATCTTCCAGTTTGATTGTATTGACAAAATATAGACAAACTAATGGAGTTTATAATTGCATATAGCATTCAAATAACACATCCTTATACACTTAAAGTATTAATATTTTTGATTCTCTAGAAATTGTTTAGAATATACCTTATTTAGCAAAACAAAGTTTGCCGGGTCAGCTAGTATATATATATATATATATATATATATATATATATTGGACGTATTTTCCAAGAAATTCGTATACTGTATGTCTTGCAGAACTTATTTTATAAATTAAACACTATTTTAATTTGATTCAATTTATTTGCCGAATAATTGTAACGGAGTACGGAAATCACAATGATATCGATTTACTGATAAAAGGTACTATCGACCTGAACAGTTATAATCCCAAAATCTATCTATTGAATTCTAGTTACTGCTGGTACTGATAATACTGCAGCAGCAGTGTTGACTAGTATGAACAAAAATAATGGTGTTACCATATACAATTCTTTCCATACTCCCACTCGATGCACAATTGCATCCAAAATTAAATAAACTTAAAGTTAAATCTAGTAGATAATATCTTAAGTCACATACAAAATAAATATAAGTTTCTTAATAGCAACTACAAAACTTAAAGTAATTAACTTAGCTACATTCAAAAAATCATACATTTTTTCTAATACAAAATACAATTAAATTAGTTCACATTCAAGAAATAACACAAGATACAAATATTTGTTATTTACAATATTAATCATTAATTGGCAAAGGCACTAATTTATGAATAGGTCTTGTGTAGGTTCCATTTGAGGTTTTAACTTCTGCCACTCGAACTTTACCATCACGACCATAATTTAAATTAACAATTCTAGCCAAGCACCATCTTAATGGGGGAAGGTTATCCTCCTTAATCAAAACTATCGAGTTTAATTTCAAATTTGGCTGATTATCTGACCATTTATTTCGTTTTTGCAAATAAGATAAATAATCCTTTGACCATAAAGTCCAAAATTTATCTCGCATGGCAGTTAATTGCTTATATACCGTTAATGAATTTAATTTATCAAAATTTACGTTTGGTTCTGGGATTGTAGTTAAAAAATCTCCAATCAAAAAATGACTAGGCGATAAGTACTGAAAACTAGAAACATCATCTGTTATTGCCATAAGAGGACGTGAATTAAGAATTGCTTCCACCTGTAATAGTACTGTTAAATATTCCTCATAAGTTAAACAGGAGGAGCCTATTATCCTTCGAAGGTGATATTTCATAATTTTAATACTTCCTTCCCACAATCCACCAAAATGTGGGGAATGAGAAGGAATAAACTTCCAAGTTATGCCCATTGTCGCAGCTTGGTTAATTATATCTGTCTTGAAGGATTGTTTACTAAAAAGATTCCGTAGCTCTTGCAACTCATGATTAGCGCCTATAAAATTCGTTCCGTTGTCGCTATTTATTACCGAACATAGACCTCTACGAGAAACGAATCTCTTTAAAACACAAATAAATGATTCTGCTGTGAGGCTAGTTGTAATATCTAAATGAACAGCTTTAGTCACCATGCAAACAAACAAAACAATATAAGCCTTAATTCTTGGTGCTTTCCTTAATCGACTCGATCTTATCGTCAGCGGTCCTGCGTAATCAACCCCAACATTAAAAAAAGGGCGTTGAAATTTAACTCTATCAATGGGTAAACTTCCCATTAATTGAGAGGCAGTGACAGCTTTAATTTTTGCACATTTTACACATGAGTGTATTATCGCTTTTAGCTCTCTTCGCGCGTTCAAGGGCCAATATTTTCGACGAATATTTGCTAAAACCGTTTGCGTGCCCGCATGCATCAACCTTTCATGCTCTTGTTTCAATAAGAGTCTTGTAACATAATGTTTTTTGGGCAGAATTATTGGGTGCTTTTGTTCATAAGAAACATCAGCATTTTCTATCCTACCACCCACTCTCAAAAAACCTGACTTATCTAAGAAAGGATGAAGCGATTTCAATTCCGACATCAATTTAAGACTAGGAGTATGTTTACTATCTTGCAGATTTTTTATTACTTTTGTGAAGGTTTCTAACTGAACCAATTTTAAAATTACCTTCAACGCATTATCTAATTCTGGGACCGATAACGTATTGTGATCACCACGACCTATCGACCTTTTAATATAAGGGTTCATTCTTAAGCAGTAAGCTAGAACTCTAGTCATTTTCCTTAGCGAAGAGAATCGCTGACAGAAAGTATCAAGAAAAGAACTGCTGTTTTCTTTAACTAATAGAACTCTTTGTTCGGGTAGAACAGCGTCTAAAGAAGGATCAACATTTGGCCACCTATCAGTATTCTCAGACAACCAACTTGGGCCATTCCACCATAGCTCACAAGTTTTTAATTGATCTGCGGATAAGCCTCGTGAAATTAGATCTGCTGGGTTGAAATCAGAAGGCACATGTCTCCAGATTGTGCCGGGAGTAATGTCAGTAATTTCTCCTACTCTATTGCTCACAAAAATATGCCATCTATTTGGATCGCCAGCGATCCATGACAAGACAATGTTTGAGTCACTCCAAAGTAAAACCTTTTCAAAATTTATATCAATGTTATCAATCACCCTTCTGAACAACCTAGCCAATAATAATGCAGCACACAATTCCAACCTCGCTAAAGTTATCGGTTTTAAAGGTGCAACTTTTGATTTCGCACACAGTAGTTTCACACTCGTAGTTTTATCTTCATATGTGGTTTTAACATAAAAGCATGCTCCATAAGCATATGAAGACGCATCAGCAAAACCATGAAGTTGAATACTTATAATACGTTTGTGATGAAAAACGCAACGATCAATAACTAAGTGTGATAATGTCCCTAACTTTGTGGCAAACTTGAACCACTTATTTTCAACGTTTGCAGAAACACTTTCATCCCAATCTTTCTTATCTTTCCAAAGTTCTTGTAAAATCAATTTTCCTTGTATAACGACAGGTGCGATCAGTCCTAAAGGATCAAAAATTTGTGATATCACAGATAAAATAACTCGCTTTGTACAATTATTAAATTTAAAAGTGGGAACTGAAATAAGAAAGTGATCCTGTTTTGGATTCCATAATAAGCCTAAGGTGTTAATAGAATTTTTATCGTCAGTGAAGATAGGGTTATTAAATTCTCTCAATTGCAAAGGAATATCATTTAAAAAACTTGGAATATTTGAAGCCCATTTATGTAAGCAAAAACCGCCTAATTCTAATAACTTAATTAATTCAATTTTAGTACGCTGTAAATGTTCTATACTATTAGCACCAGTAATTATGTCGTCGACATAAATGTCCTCTAAAAGTACATGTGAAGCAATCGGGAATGTGGCTTTTTCTTCAAAGGCTAAATGATTCAAACATCTTATCGCAAGATATGGAGCTGAAGCCGTTCCGTAAGTTACAGTTGTAAGCCTGTAACATCTTATTTCTTCCGAAGGAGAGTCCCTCCAAAGAATCCTTTGATACTCCTGATCGGCTCTTTTAATATTTATTTGTCTAAACATTTTAATTAAATCAGCTATGAAAACAAAAGGCTTCGATCTGAATCTTAGCAAAAGCAAAATAAATCCTTCTGTAATTTTGGACCAGCTAGAAGGATGTCGTTAAGAGACTTTCCCGACGAAGTTTTAGTCGATGCGTCAAAAACAACGCGTATTTTATTAGAATCTGAATTTTTAAAAACAGCATGATGTGGCATATAATAATGATTATGACTGGTGGAAGAATCAAAGGTATCTAAAATGTCCGATTTTGGAATATCTGTTTGAACGGCGTGCCCCATAGAAATATATTCATGAATAAACTCACGATAAAGTTTATATAAATTGGGATTCTTGTAAAAACGCTTTTCTAAATAAAGAAATCTCTTATGTGCAACACCATATGAATGACCTAATTCTCCTTGATAATCTGGTGTAAAGGGCAAGGCAACTTCAAACCTATTATTAATTCTAGAAACACTAGATAGAAACTGCTCTTCACAAATTTTATTTAAACCATAAAGGCGCATATTTGTCTCAGGTATTTCTTCCAAATTCCAGAATTTAACTAAATTCTCATTTAATTTAAAATTAGAATGTGTTATCAAACCTACATATTCCTTAGACCTTTCAACACTATTGTAATTGCCCGAAACAATCCATCCAAACTTAGAGTTACGTAAAATCGGGTGATAACTTCCTAACCTAATAGAACCCTGCTGTAAATGTCGAAGAAGAGTTCAGCTCCTATCAACATATCTATAGGGCTTGAAATATAAAAATGAGGATCTGCTAATTTAATGTGTGAGGGAATATTCCAATCGTTTATATTAATATCAGCGGACGGCAAATTACTAGTGATTGATTTTAAAACAACAAAATCTAAGGTTCTAGAAAACGTAGAAGCATTTGAAAATATTTTTATAGTAGCTGTTTTATTACTAAATAACGAATGTCCATGTAAAACACTTAAAGAATTTGATACTGTATTTAGAGTGCAATTTAACCGGTCGGCAAGTGACTCCGAAATAATATTTATTTGACTACCGCTATCTAATAATGCCCGTACATTGAATGATCTACCAAATGAATCATAAACCCTTACAATGGCAGTAGATAACAAGGTTTGAATGTTATTTTTACAATTAGCTAACAAAATCGTCGGTGGCTTATCAGAAGGCTTATCTACTTGGTGACTAATCTGATCACTTTGTGCACTGTGTAGCAAAGTATTATGCAATTCGGATTTGCATACCCTACATGAACCCGTATACTTGCAACTTGCTAAGGCATGAAAACCATCCAAACATTTCTCACAACAATTATTTTTATTTGCAAATTTCTTGCGTTCTTGGACAGACAATTTTTTGAATGCGTCACAATTAAATAATGGGTGATTTCGTTTGCAAAATGGACAAATTCGCTTGGATTTTTGTTTACTAATGAAATTAACGGGTTTTGAATTAAATTTTGATTTACTACTAGAAGGTTCTGATCTAAAAGTCGCCTCCAAGGCTGAAATACGTGATGTTAAAAATTCAAAAAATTGTTCTAAAGTAGGCAAATCTGTATTCCTATGTAAATTCCATGCCAAGCAGGTTTTATCGTCCAACTTTTTTGTGAATAAAAATATAAAGACTAAATCCCAATACTTAG
>NW_020537142.1:0-15082 GCF_003426905.1 Ctenocephalides felis | reverse complement strand
AACCATTTTACAATCCTAAACTTTAATACATTTAATAAAGGATGGCTTTTCAAAATCGATTTTGAAAATATTAAATTCATAGTTTAACAGATAGTCTTAATTTTCAAAAACTCAATATTATCATTACTGTGGTCTTAGAGTTACGGTTCCACACATATAAAATGATAAAATTTTATAATTTTATTTTATTTTAAAGTATAAAAAGAATAAAAATGTATTCCATGCAATTTGAAAGTTATGAGCTTTTAAATACAAGGTAGAGCTTTAGTCAAAATTTGACCAGTTTTTGGGTATTAATAATAATCGATTGACAAAGCTTTGGCCAAAGTTTGACTAGAGCTTTCGTTGTACTTAAAAGCTCATAACTATCAAACTGCATAAAACATTTTTTTAAATTTTTTTTATGATAGTTATAATGATCACAGCCCCTTTTGTGTTTGACGTTAAAACACACTATATATATAGTCTTCTGCTTTAATTTTTATATTTCAAATATGGTTATTATTTAATATTGAATATTTTAATAATTTCAACATTTCATAATATAATATGTATATTTGTTTTTAACCTGGATAATATTTTGTATATATGTGATGTTAAATTTTTCATTTTATTAATATTTTTCTTTACTTTTCCATGATGAACATCAACAAATTTGTGGTCGCTCTTAAAAATGTCTAAATCGAATGCCAAACCCGGTATTGGACGTCTAAGTCTGATTGACATTAATTTCGGAAATATTATGTCTTCATTCCGTTTTTATGTAGAAAATCGAGATACATAATTTCTTTTGGTAAAAATATTGAGTATTCTAGGAACCTTCATCACAATTCGTATGTGTAAATGCATTGGTTGCGTGTAACCCACACATAGCCAAAAAACTTTACTCATATGTACTATACTATAATTCACTACTGAAGACTACGCGCGAACGCAGGAACTAGTTAGTCGCTTCAAAGTCTCCGAAGGGAGCACATGCGTTCAATTTTTTCGGCAAAATCGTGTGGTCAAATTTGCGAATATAATGTAATTGCAAAAAAAAATTGAAAATAGCGATATTTATTTAAACTAGGCTAGTAGAACTAAAATTAGTGAAAGTTATTTTTTAATGTAATCAAGTGGCTTATTAATTTAAATACTTAAGCTTATTTACTTATTGTGTTCAAAATTCTTGTGTTCATCAGCTTTGCTTAATTGTTGTGCTCGAAATGGTATTTTATATTCCAACAAATTTTCAAAGTATCAATAATCCGAATTAAACAATTTTATTTTTATTTTTTTATTTTTATTTTATTATTTTTTTTATTTTAAATTTTATTAGTTTGCTCTAAATAAAAATATCTTTTGTCCTTAATTTTAATTTAAAAATCAGTATTATTGGTAAATTCATATATTATTAAGTTTTCGAAATGTTGTAAATGCTTACTTTCGGCTTAATTTCATATGAATAATGCATTAACCACTAATTTGAGAAATTTATAAAACATTCGAAAGGATTTTTTGCATATAAATATTTATTCTATTTGTCCAAATAATAGCAATATTAGAAAGAGAAATTCATTTTTCAGTTTGGTATATGTAGATGTGAATAGTTTTAAAATTTAATTTTTAACCATTTTTATAAACATATAAATAATGTTTTCTTATTCGCGATAAGCCAAAATTATCTGCATTCAAAATAATTGAAATAATCGGTTTGTCAGAGATTGCCAAATAAATACTGCAATACAAAATGCAAAACAACTTGACACTATAATGACGTAGTCTTTTTTTGTTTTAATTTTTTATGTTTTTAAATTTGTATTTTAAATTAGTATTTTAAATATTTATTTTAAATTTGTCCAGATCGCAGTGTTAACAAATGTGTGTGTTAAACGTGATGAAATTAATAAAAACGTTGACTGAAATGTGCGAAAATTCGCCAATTATGTGAAATGTGTCATAAAAACCGACTTACAAATATTGATCTGCACACAAATAGTATTAAAAAGTTCTAGTGATCTTAGTCAATAGTTTTTAACATAGGATATAAAACAATCAACATGTCTGGCGGATATATAAATCAAGGTATGAAAGTAATTTATTGTTGTTAATAACATAGCTTTAGATATGCTTATTAATTAAACATTGCATGTAATCGAGCGAATTTATACCAGGTTTACTTTATCATAAATAATTTTCATATAATATGAATGATTTTAAAGCAAACAGAAGTTTGTTGTAATTTTTTTTCAGAGAAAAACATGTGATTGATTTTAGGATTTTATTGGAATATATCAACAAAATAATTCTAACATATAATTCAATGCGATGTTATCAATGGCTATATATCAATAATGAATTTAACATTCTTCAAAATATGTGAATAAAAAGTTGATTTCAAAATAAAACTTTTTCTTTCATATGGATCATTTCCTTATCCCATGCTTTTTTGCATCAATATGGCTCGACTTTTTAATTTTATCAATGATTTTTCAATAAAGTTTATAAAGTATATAAAATAAAATCAGTTAACATAATTTTGAAATTGCTAAATTTAAAAGATCTATAGTGTATAGTATATATTATTTAGAACTTTTTGTTTCATATGGATCTTTACGTTAATTCCATTCTTTTTTGCATCAATATTGCTCTACTTTCTATTTTTATCAATGATTTTGCAGAAATTAAGTTAATGTTGAAATATGAAAAAAATTGTTATACTATTTACTACAACTTTTGAATGTTTATTGCAATTGAATTTTGTGCTTCAATCATAACAGAGATAATGAATTTTTGTTATAAGTTTTTTTATTTCTTTATGTAATAGCGTTTTTAATTTACTTAATTGTGAAATATGTTCATCTTAAATCATACTATTTATACTTTTTCAAATTATGCTATAATATATAATTTTAAATTAATCTTGTTCAATATAATAATCTTGTTTAATGTAATTTTTCTGCCTTTATAATTTTAACAATTCCAACGAATTTAAACTGATTGAGCCTTATTATTTCATATTATGTGCTTTTATTCAAATGTTTATTATGTTTGAATAACGTTTTTTGTAAGAAGCCTGTTTTTCTTCAATTTTAACATTGGTAAAATTGTTAGTTTTAAAAGTTGCTTATTATTTATGCTTAAAATTCAATCTAATTTTTTTAAAACTCAATGTTCATCAAAACATATTAACTTTATTTGAATAATCAATATTTGATAGGTTTTTATTTGAAAAATATCAAACAGGTAAATATGAATACTTACAATTAGGTACTTTTTTTATAAAACTGGTTTATATAGAGACTCTATATTATAGAGAGTAATCCCATGTCGAATATTCTTTTTTTTTCGGAATTATTATAATAAATGATAAAATTAACGAGCGTTTTGTAATAACAGTAATTAAATTTGATTTACTTACGTGTTGTTTTTGTTTTGTTTTATATTTATTATGCCAATGTTCGTCGGTATATTATTTTAAAAACTTATATAATAAATAAAGTTTTCAATTATAATATTCGTACTTTTAAATAAGTATTCCTTTCATATGAAATTGCATAAAAAATAAAAATTCTAATATCACAAATTTTATTTTTTTTAATTTCCCCAAAATTATAGATTTCATTACCCCAAAAAGAGGTAATTTTAGCATGGTGCATCAAATGCATCTTGATTTCATATATTTTGATTTTAACAAAATATTTAATACAATAGTCAGACGAAAAGTATTTCTTCCACAAATTCATTTAATACTTTAAATTAAAAAAAAAAAATACATATATGCTCAGATTTTGATACTTAATGATATATGCATTTTGATATGGGATATTTATTTCTTTAACAACTTGACACCTGTCATTGAGACGAAATTCAACTAATTAACTGCTTATCTTTTTCATTTCTTTCATTTGCATTTTTTTCAGTATATTTTTTAGCGCTATTTTTTTTCAAGTCATTTCTATTCTAAGTTATATCTCATTTAAAATGTAATACTCCATCTATATTTATACGACATATTATTTATATGCTAATTTTGTGATTACGAATTCTAAATATATATGAAGATTTTTATGGTTCTCAATGGTTTGTAGTTTACGATATCGTAAGTAATTAAATTAGTTTGGCATTGGAACTTGATTTAAAACTAATTGATAGGAAGCAGACTTTGCTTGCTGAAATTTCATTTCCCCTTTTGTTTGGTTCTGTAATGTAAATATTTTAAATTCATTATATTCGCTTGGTAAAATATTTTTCTTATCATTACAAGCATCCGAAGAAGCACAAGGTGAGTTGGATTTATAATTTATTGTTGTGGAACGAATGCGACAAATGAAATGGAAAAAATGTTAAAAATTATAAATGAGCCATGTGTATTTTAGTTGAATATTGAATAGATGTATCCAAAAGTATTTACACTGGCTCTAGAATTACATTTAATTTACATGTAACTCTAGATTTTTAGTTTTTTAGAATAATTTGGAAATGATTGATTCCTCAAAATATTCTGATGTGTGAACCATACTTTGGGTATAACTTTTCATTATGATATATGTTTTCCAGTAATTTAAATTAGGTACCGCGTTATTCTGTGTGAAATCTGTTTTGTCATTCTTACATATTTTTTGTTTGTTTTTTATTTTTTGTTTGTTTTTTATTGTTTTTTGTAAAAATTTTGTGAATTTTATAAACAAAAATCCTTTTGTATAAAAAATTTCAATTTTGAAATCCGTGTATGGATTTTTGACTGACTCTTAATTCTAGACTTACTATTTATAAATCATTATTCAATAATTAACAAATTTTGGTTCCTAAGAAGCATTACAATTTAGCCAGACCGACAGAAAAACAGTTAAAAATGTACAAATAAACGATTATACGAGGTGTGTTCAAAAAGTACCCGGAATTACTAATAATTAAATTTCGCGGGTCTGGAGTGTCTGATTGTCAAAATTTTTTTTTATTGTGTTGGTATACATGCCCCTAAAGTATGATGAAATTTTCAGCTATATTCACTGTTTACTTTGTCTGTGGTAGTCGCTAAGGTTCGACGTGTTTTTCTGAGCTCGGCGATTTTTACAATGGAAGAATTGAAAAGTCAAAGAATTTGTATTAAATTTTGCGTAAAAAATGAAATAAAGTGTTGCAAAGTGCAAAAATTCACCAGATACGGCTCCGTGTGACTTTTTCCTATTCCCAAAGTTGAAGAGACCCATGAAAGGACGGCGGTTTTCCTCGATTGAAGAAAATCGCTGAGAGTGCTCAAGGACATATCAAAAGTGAATATCAAGGGTGCTTCGAAAATTGGAAAAAACGCTGGCATAAGTGTATTATATCTGGGGGGGACTACTTTGAAGGGGACCACATTAATGTAGACGAATAAATAAATATTTTTTGAAAAAAACGAAAATTCCGGGTACTTTTTGAACAGACCTCGTACTTCAAATATAATTAATAATATAATTTGTATATCATTAATAAAAATCGTATAAATTATATAATAAATAAATTTAATACGTAAAGTAAATATGATCTGTTGCATTTTTCAAATTCATAAAAATATTGGACCTTGTCTATTATGTGTTGAGAAAAGTATTGTAAAATCGTATTGTAAATTATATTTAAATTAACAACATTCTTATCTTGTAATACAACACTTCTTCATGTAATTATTTATAAAATGACATGAGCCTGATTATAGGTTATTAATAACTTGAATAAATAAATAAATACATAATAAATTTAAAACTATGCAAAGAAAATGTTTTCAATAAATAGAAGTATATATTGATCTTAAAAACGCAAATAGGCAAAGTAGGAGAAAGCTTAAAGAAGTATTATTAAATACATATTTAATATCTAGTGGCAATATAATATATATATAATATAATATATATATATATATATATATATATATATATAATTTAATTCCAATCCTCAATTCGGAATCATATACTATATTTAGAAATATGCAAATATATAAGTAAAATACATCAGCATCCATAAAGAAATAAAAGTTTGCTATGAAATATGTATTTAATTAATTTTCAAAACAAATAACGCTTCGTACGTGCTTCAGCTGAAATACTTAAAATAATTTTATTTCTATACTCATTTGTTCCAAACATATACGAGAGTTTCATGCACGAGAAAAAGTCAAACAACATATGCTCCACACCTGTCGTTTCGTATATTTTGCAATTCTTATATCCCTAATTATTTTATGTTTCAGGCTTATGTTTGGCGATAATTATATTTACTCAGACTAAAAACATGTGATCCACATAAAAAACAAAGTCATTGCAATCGTGATAAAAAATCATTCAAGAGTCAAGTTCTAGGTCATTCTAATAAAAGTTATCGATTTTTTGTTTACTTGCTTGAGTCTCGAACGTTGCACTGTTGCAAATAATTTTTTTATAAAGACATTTATTTATGTAACTCTTTACAAAATTATCTCGAGTAAAGTATTGCATACATATTTTTTACATGATAAAGTTTATTTTTATTTCAACATAAATTTAACTATATTTCAACATTAGTTCTTAGTTTTTCTTTGACGATTTTGTTTTATTTTAAACAATTTCCCACAAAATGAAAACTGGATATATGAAGCGTTTATTGATTTTTTAGGTAAAAATTCATATAAAAACAAAGTTGTCATTTGTTTCAAAAAATATAATCTACAAAAGCTTATTACACACATATATAAATGTGTGTATCAGTTTTCAAGCAAAAATCTTATTTCACACTTTGATAAAAACTATTTTACTTTTTATGTCATCATGCTTATTTATATTCGCACACACAGAATATATATTTTAAATAAAGTAAATATTACACTCCCATACCTTATTTAAAATAATCATTTTATACTGAATTTTTTCTTCAAATGCAAATAACGTTTTACTTGAGATTTTAGGATTAAGATATCGTTAATATTATTAAAAATAATTAGTTCAATTATTGATGAGTGTCAATTTATATTAGACTTTTTATCTTGTCGTTTATAATTAAAACGCAGAGGTTGGCTAAGATTTATTTATATAAATTATAATTAAACAATTCTTGGTAATCTTTGTGAATATAAATAAATATAGATAAAATTATTTGTCTCATAAATATTTAGAAATAATGCAAACATTTGATAAAATGCACTTTATTCAAATACTCACACACACACACACACATATATATATATATATATATATATATATATATATATATATGCACATTTATAAATTAGACATTGTAAGCCCTTTAGATTCGGTTGGCTGTTTAATGAATCTTAATGGCTAACTAATTAAGCTACGGAATAAATCATGAATAACGGTTTAATTTCTATAAATTATAATTTTACAGTTACAGTTACCAAACAAAATTTTGAATTGTTTAAATACAAAAAGATTTGATAAATTTAACTTGAACGTTTTAATCTTTTTTATATTTAACTTGAACGTTTTCTATTAAAAGCATACTATATGCTCTATACTCTGTTGGTTCTTTAGTAATTCGTGTAAAAGTATGAACACAAATACTATAAATATAATTTATATTATTATTATAGTAATTAAACAATAAAATCAGAAGTATAAATCTAAAAGTACATTAACTATTAAAGTATATTTAATCAAAAATGAATTTGCTAATTTTAATTCATTTTTGTTACTTCTTATCAATATTCAGCACTCTTTTACTTTATTCACTAAACTGGCATATATCAAGGAACAGTTCAACAATTAATGGTAATATACAAGTTGTCTAGTAGTATTTTTCAGTTACTGAACACATCTAATTTATATACAAAATAACAATTATTATTTTATGGCTTTGTTATTGTTGCCGCATAGGCCAATGCAATGAATAATTAAAATAATAAACGCTATTTTCTGATAAATTTAACAAATAGTTTAAAATATTTTATTTAAAAAAAGTCTTATGCTTAATAGAATTTTATGTAATAGGCAAAATAAAATATTTGAATAAAGAGTATACTGATTTGATAGAGTAGGTGCATTTTTAATAAATGTTGTAGAACACGTTAAATTATTTCATCCAAATATTTAAATAAATTAAAGAACTAAGAACTTTACCTGATAAACCAACTCATATTGCAAAGTATCCAAATTGAAGAAAAATATTTAAACATTTTTGAAACCATAGGAATGCAAACAAAAATTATACTTATTGTTAAAATCTCTATAAATATCTGATAATTTGATGTGCATATGTCTAATGATCATTTTTAACCGCCAGATCGCATTTTTATTTACTCTTTTTACTAGATCTCCGAAACCGCTAGACCTGCCTTCATGAAAATGATCAGTTCTTTATCTTGTTAATACAAGTAAAATGTTTTTGGCACTTTTTGTCCCACATCTTCGGAACGGCTAGACCCGCCTTCGCCTAAAACTAATCAGCACGTCTCCTTATCAATACGAATCGAATGTTTTTTGAATTATTCAAATCGCTTTATCCGTGTTTCCGAAATCGTCGACTAAAATTTGTATTCGAACACACATACACACACGCACACACATACACACGCACACATACATCCATTTTTTCTAAGGTATGCCAAAATATTCAGAAACCTCTGAAACGTAAAGATATATAAAAAATTTCATTTTTCGATTTTTCAATTTCGATTTTTTTTGCGATTACTATAACTTGCCCTACGGAAAAAATTGTATAGAGAGCCTGTGCTTTTTGTAAATTAAAGCAGCTGAATAAAAAATGAATATGATGATATTTAAGAAACACGAGAAACTAGGTTGAAATACAAATCTAACAAATACTGTTGAAAAGTTGGATGGAATCAAATGGTTCGATCATGGGATGGGATGCCTAGGATAAATTATGTTAATGAATACAACTATGATATATTTGCTTTATCTACAACTAATAGTAGGAAGTTTATAGAAGTTTTCCGATTCTTCTGATGTTATTCATTATATAACTGTTATGTAGGTTGCAATATAACTTCGGTCTTGAGCTCACGCACTTTTGTTCAAGGCGCAATGTAACTGTTCGTTACGCGTTAATGAGATATTGTACATCAACAGCAGACAGTAATAAAATCCGTTTACGGAGTTAATAGGTCAATCCGCCGGCGCTTTTGTACCGTTGCACTTTTAATAACAATCCTTATCAAAACTCATTATCATTAACTTTAACTGCAACATTTTTGCTATTAGGCAATTTGCTTGATGACATCGAACATGCTTTTTTCAGTGTTATAATAATTTATTTGAATATCAATGATGTTCAGTGATAGAGAATGGATCAAAACATACTAGTGATTTATGAGTTCAAATTTGCGATAACGTTGGCGCCTGCTGGCAAAAATTATACTGCAGATTCCTGGTTCGAACTAATTTATGTGGCATATGAGTAACTATTCAATGTTATATAAATATAACAAGATTTTGTGTAGAAAAGTTTTTGACGCGTAGAATTTGCAGTTGTTTTTGTGTTTTATATACATAGTTGTTTTCCCATTTACATATAAGTCAGAAATAAGAAATTAAGTTTTTATTTTACAATGATTATTAATGCCTAGATTCAAAACATAAGACTTGCACATATACTTAGATAATTATTGTTAAGCATTTCACTTGCTAGACGAATTAATGCACTAGGTCATGTCATTTCTGGACTATTACGGATTTGCATTGAATTTTTGCTTACTTTTTTGTAAATTTTCATTATTTTTGTAATCTTTAATTATAGCTACTCTGAAATTGTCTTCGTTAATATATTCCCATTTTTACTGTATTTAAAGTTAATTTAAACTCAATTTTACTTTTGATTACATTACACGTAATCAATTTTAATAACCACATTCTGATTAAATTGAAGCATTAAATTTATTTGATTACAGGTTTTATTACTTATGCATTTCATGCTTTAATAATTGAAAACCTTGATATAAATAAATCGCTTAACTTGATATAAATATTTTTTTAAGATCTACTATAAAACATGACTCTGGGAACCTTTATATTGAACAAATTTATTATGTATTTATATTTTTAATCGATGAACTTTACGTACAATTAAGGCAAATGTATTCAAGGCTTCACAATGTTTATCATACGTAATAAAACAATTCAGCCATAAAAATTTACATAACGCGCGTAATGAAATGAGGTCTACTCGGAAAGAAAGAAATTAATTAAACTCTTCATGATTTTCATTTTATATACAAAAACTCTTTTAATGTTATAATAATATATAATATTTTTTTCATTATGAGTGCTTGTTAATTTTTAAAAAATTCTTCAGTAAGCTTGAATAACTATTCTTCGTACCTTTCCTACAATGGAAAAGCAAGTAAGCTGTTTAACCTTCTGAACTCACTTATTCACATGCTTATACTACATATTATTTCATTCATATTTGCGATTAATTTTAAAATTGCTTCAGTTATTATTTTTTTATTGCAAACAATGAAAGATAATCAGCACTATCATTTCAATCTAATTTAAACTAATTTAATCAGGATTCTTCTGAATATTGCAAAATCATATGATTTTTAAGAATGAAAAAAAAATAATAATTTCAGAATCTAAGCAGAATGAAAAATGCAAAATCTAAAATAATAATGAATCTGAATAAAGTTATGTATACTTTAGATTTTACATTTGAGCTATAAATTATCAGCGTAGCAAATGTTAGACTTGTATAAATATTGTACATTTTGATCCAGCAAATGAAATAATGATTTTTGTTTCTCTATTTATTATATATTTCACACCATATTTTACAAATGTGATAAAGTATGTTAGTATACCACGTATGACTCATTTCAATTTCAGTTTGATTACATAATACATATAAAGAATATAAAGAAAGCTCTAAACATCACGTAGAGATCGTAAATTTTGTTGGATATTTACAATTGGTGCATTGGATCTATATCTATTTGAAGAATTCAGAATAATGGAACAAGTTTGATGCCAGGAAAAATTAAACTTACATTAGGAATCACTTGATCATGGACATTCATTTCCAGGTCTTTTCTTTGTCATTTTCAAGGAGTAGTACGGAATATTGACATTTGCCAAGCTTAAATGCCGAAGACTTGTAGTTGAAATATTTTTAACAGAACCATTTCTAAGAATTGATTTGCCGATTTAAATTAAAATTCTAGTCAAACGTCGTTGGAACTGTATTTGCTTTAAAAATTTACGCACAGTTCAAATAGTTTTTCTGTAACTTTCTGAAGTCACAGTATTATTTCACATAGCTTGCTCATGACATCACTGTATGGTAAATATGCCAGAAAACTTTTCATATAATGGATAAATTAATAATATAAAATTATGGAATAAAATAATAGAAAGGTAATTTATTGAATTATAAAGCGATTTATAATATATACGTTTTATTCGGGCGCCTAGGGTTATCCAATATCAATAATTATTGCTAGTATAAATGCACAATTTAATTGCAGAAGATCTTACATAATTTTAAATGTTAACAAGATTTGCTTGAATGATATAAATGCATATGTTTTGTACAGATATTTTTGATATAAAATGTAAGAAACTGAAATCTAATAAAATGTATCAAAATTAAATAGTCGTAGTTACTTTATTGCCCATATAAAGATATTTTGTGATTTTCAATAAAACGAAATTCAAAAGGAGCAAAAACTTCTCTTTCTTTCAGACAATTATATCGCTCTGTGAAATCTAATTGTATCTTTATAAATATATTAAATAAAAGTCTTAATTTAATAGTAATATTACATTCTCTTTAAATTAAATGCTTCAGTTTTGAAATAAATTCTTAAGCTGACTAATAGCGAAATTGGTTTCGCAAATAGCCCTATTTTATAGCCATTAGCAAGTGTCATCTATCCTGTGCCAAGAAATTACCTATTCATTATTCTTAAATATCCAAAGAAATTAGAACATTACTTTAAGGTGTATAAATTAATTCACCGGATCTAAATCTGAAGTCTATTTTGTATAGATTAATCGCCAATTTCCGAAATAGATACAGCTAATGTAATAGAATCTTCCGTATTTTATCACCTATATGACTCATAGAGCAAATTATTGTTTTCCTATACTGCCAATATATGCTAACTGGTTTATTTTCGTAATTGGCACATGTCCCATAATACTTTGTATACAAACTCTAGGAATTAGAATGGCTAACATTATATATGTTTTTGATTTTATTACTACCGAGATCCTATTTTACTAGGTCAACGGATCACGAGGAACATGACGACAAGATCTCATGTTTGGGATAAAAAAAATATTTTAAATTTAGGCATTTAATCTTTCGGTATTGTAATTGAAATATGTTTATAAAAATAGGTTTGTAATTAAAATGTAGTTACAAAACACTTCAAAATTTTGGATTTTTTTAGTACATATATATTTTTCTTAAACATTTTGAGCTATATTCATTTCCCAACATTTCTACAAGTTAATCATTGTATTTATTTTATAAATATTTCAATATTTTTTTTATTGTAGTCCTTACTTATTATAATTTAACAATTTTGGTAAAATAGTACGGATTAAATGAAAAACCAAAAGAGTTAAAGAGTTTATACATTTTGTGTATAAAGCTGAGTTGAGCACAAATATATTTAGTTATTCGTATTTTTACTATAATTTTGATATTGAAACATCGACAGCCATAAGTTTTCGCAGAACTATTCCGATGTGCTCTCAAAGATAATAATTATAATTATTCATATTATTATACGTTCGATAAAGAGAGCATAATTTACTGCGTCCTAAGAGACATAAATATATAAAAGGGACATTCATGATGGATATATCGTCACAGGCGATTAACGTAATACGTGATAAAATCTAACGGCCTAAGGCTCTAAGTTGAATGTCAGTTGAGTTATTTTAACTAGATTCTATTCTGCTCTTCTCTCTAAGCTATTTATGCCGATTAACTTCTAAATGGTGCGTTTAGCAGAATGGCATAAAACTTGCGATTGTAAAGACAGACACTCCAACGGATTGCATAGAAATTTATGTCTCGTATTAGTATTCATATACAAATCTTTCTTTGCGAAAAGATTTTTCATAAATCTTGTTTGTCCGAAGAAACATCTATTAACTACCTTGAGTTAAAAGAGAGAAGGGTTAAATAAATCACTGCCTGAATGAATGCCATATTTACCAATCTCTCATATACAATCATAAGTCAAAATATATCTTCCTATTATACTAACGTCATTAATTTTTTATAGAGGTACTTATTGAAAAAAATAAAGAGGGCCAGCTTAATGGTAGCTTAATAGATATCTGAATTACGTTTATTTATAATGCATCGTTGTTTATAATTTTATTTTTTAAATTTTAGGAGGAGAACTCCGTTCGAACGGAAGATCTCCACATAAATACGTCATACAGCAGCCTTCATATAGTGGAAAACAACCCTTTCTCATACCACGGGGGCGAGCGTATTTCCTAATTGCTCTAGCCATGGCAGCTTTGTAGCTGCTTTTCTATTAGCCTGGTTCTTATCACCTGGTAAGTGACCATATTTTAAAAAATTAAAAAAAAAATTCATCACTAATCATATAGTATGAAATCTAAAATTCTATTCTTAAATTTAAATACACATACACATGTGTAAGAATACTTTTATATAAACTATGTATGTATATATTGTTATAAATAAATTCTATTTTTGCACATGTAACTTTATGTGATCGAAGATCGAAATGCCTTACTAAGCAGGAATCATTTAACTAATTTATACTACAAATCAAAAACAATCACTACTATTTACAGGCTTCTGATTAGACATGAATGTTAAGAATCGATTGAGTACTCCAATTATGTCTTACAAATTTTCACATATTTTTTCTGATAGATTTACAGGTTTAAAATCAATTCTTGCAATTTTATCGTTGATTTAGTGAATTTGAGGATATTGAACATATTGCACTTAACAAATATAATATCTAATAAATTATAATTTCACTGCGAATCCTCTATTATTTTTATTTTTTTTATAAAATATTTTTTCTTGATTAACCAATTACTGAAAATTGTGAAAGATAAATTTTAACTTGTTATATTGTTCTTAGGACCTACTACTCATTAAAAAAATCATGGTTATAACATATCATATGAGTTAACTGCAATATTTCACGTATAGCTATAGATTTTTTCTAGAAAACAAATTCATCCAAAGTTTATACGATATTTGACAGCTATTTCAATTTATTACGTGAAATGCCTAACAACGAGTCAATAAATTCCAGAGCCTGGTTAAAATATTTAGTGGGCAAAAATATATATTATATATAATTCTACTTTAAATTGATTTCAAAATTTGATTTTAATTTATGATTCTAGTATGTTTATTTGTAAATTGCAATTTGTGGACAAACTACTCAAATTAAAAAATTGTGGTATTTTGTGTTATCAAATCACTCTTGCTAACAAATGTGGATCTGATCCGTCGAGGAGTATATCTGCGTTTGCAATAAAATCACAATCACTCATGTTCCGTCCAGGTTCTTCACACAAACAATATCTTTAACTATATTTCTCTGTTATTTCAGCTGCACGAATATTTTAAGTTAGACATTTGTTAATTTATTATTATTGATGGTGAGTGTGATCATTCTTCATTTGTTTTAGGTTATGGTAATGCCACTAGTCTATGTCCCATCGATCAAAGAAACGCAGCCAAACTCGGATCTGATGGTCCTTTGGAGGAATTGATGTACCACGATGATAAACAGTTCATGATCCCAATGCTGGTACAGGAACAGAAAAGGAACCTTATCGACCTAGCAGATACAAGTAAGTTCAAAACTACTAAATTTAACTAAAATTCACTATTTTATTTGCATATATTTATTTTGATATAGAAAAATAATTGCTTTTAAGTTCTGTGTGCACTTCATGAAAATCTTGGAATGGAAATATTATATTAATAGTGTTGTTCAAAGTCGTTGTAGAATATGCAAAAATAAACCAGAAGAATTACATTAGTACAATATAATATATATCTGAAGTATGAGGTATATATTACATTAAAACATTTGAGTCCGGTGAATTCTAAAATAAAATGAAATCTTAGCCATTTCTATTAATTTTAT
>NW_020537141.1:0-15004 GCF_003426905.1 Ctenocephalides felis | reverse complement strand
TTTATCATTATATAAATGTGTATAATGATTGACGACACTAATAAATGTGTGCATCACGAGTGTTACCATATACTAATAAACATTATCGAAATTTTTATATGATGTATTTATTTTTACTCAACTTAAATTTGCTACAATATAATTACAAATAATTTTTACTTCAATCGTCTGTGATCCTTACGCGCACTCTTTTTTCTTATTTAAATCTCCTACATTGTTCGACAAATAATTAAAAAATCATTTTTTCTTTTTAGTTTTATACGTCTGTTTTTGTTTCCGAAATTTACTATTCTGTTCCTGTACTTCATAATATATCAATGTCTACCTTAAGACCAAGAGTTTAAGGGGTTCACCACTGTAGCATCCAAAAAAAACGTGTGTTTTTTGACATTTTTTTTTCGGGCGAAAGGAAAGTAATAAAATCATGAAATTAAGGATAGTTATTTATTGTACTTATGTAACAAAAATATGATTGTAAGAAAATGAAAATAACTACAACAATTAATTTTTTTAACTTCCCGTAGGGTAAGTAATGGGCCGAAATCGGAATTGAAAATTTTTACATTTCTCGACGTTTTGAAGGTTTCTGAACATTTTGGCATACCTCAGAAAAAATGGATGTGTGTGTGTGTATGTATGTATGGATACAAATTTTTCGCCTAACGTTTTCGGGCGTACGGATCAGCCGATTTGAATGGTTGAAAAAACATTCGATTCCTATTGATAAGGAAAAGAGCTGATTAGTCTTTTGTTGAGGCAGGTCCAGCAGGTACGGAGATAACGAGCAAAGAGTGCATAAGATAGAAATCGAATTTTTGAGAGAACGGAGTAATCCGATTTGAATGATCTAAAGAACATTCAATAGTAATGATTGGGAGAAGCAGGCCCAGCCATTTTGAAGATACGGAGCTAAATATGTAAAAAATGGCAGTTTTTGAGAGAACTGTGCGTCAGATTTCAATTGATTCAAAGAACTTTCTGCTTGTCTTAACAAAATAATTGATTTTGGAAAAAAATTGTTCTTTTTTTTTTTTTTAGTTTTTTGTATATCGAAAATAATCAGATTTTTTTTTATTCTGACTATAGTTCTAATATACTTTACAAATAATTTCAACTCTTCAATTCAGTTTATATATTTCTTATAAATATTAGACAATGTTACACTATTTATAATAATCTATTTGAAAACATTCATTCGAACATTTCGTTACGGTACGGGAAGTACCAGCAATTGCCTTAAGGCACGATGCCATAATCGCCTCAAGACAGAATTCCACTTACAGCTAGTTACATTCGATTTTTCAATAGCATTTGAATAATATTTTAAAGTGCCCTCATATAGCGGATATGATAAATATCGATTTGTTTGGCGAGCACTTTATTCAAAATCGTTGGATTTCAACGAAAAACGGATAATAATTTGTTCATAATTGATGAACAAATTAACATATAGAAGATCTGCTATGATGGGCACCTAAAGATTAATTTTAATATATTGTAAACAATCGAATGGATAAAATTCAAATTGTTGTAGTTATTTTGCGTGCCGCATTGTAAAATCGTGTTACGAGAAAAACGCCTTTGTTTGAAATAAATTATAGATAAGAAAAATAAAAAAATTGACAGTTTAATTTTTTTACTATTATCTGATATCCCAGCTACTACAGATGCCATTGTATTTTTTTTTTCTTATTTTCTTGCCTTGATCATTCCCGTTCGGCATGCTTAAGCCGTTTGTAATCGACTCTTTAAGACAAAAATTAAATGTTCAGATGCCAGCATTAATCTCCAAAACTATTATCATTATAAAATATTGCTTATTAGACCATCGTTTAAAATTATCGCCAGCAATATCAGCCGCTTATAGTGTTTTTTTTTTTTTTTTTTTGTATAGCGAAGGAATGCTTTATGCATCCCGACCGGTCTTCTGTCTGGGTATGTCGGACTCGATACCGCCCTGGTATAATACCGACTAAAAACCTCCGCTTTGCCCTGCCTCTGTCCCCACGGAAACCGCCGCTAGGCTACTTACTTCGGGAGGGGGAGGATCTAGAATGTTACAATTCTTAACTTGTTATAAACAATGTTATAATTCATAAACATTTCACTTATCTTTTAAATGGGCGAAGTCCCATTCGCCTTTCTCTCTATAGAACGCAGGTCCATTAAAACGTCTCTCGCAAATCTGTTATGGCGTTCCAAGCAGCTTCACTTGTCAGCATCACTTCAACAACATTACCTGGGGTAATTGTGCGTCAATGTCTCCTCCACATCATCCCGTAGAGCACCAAATCGCGGGCACACGAAGAACACGTGCTCAGCATCTTCGATTTGCCCAAACAATATGGGCAATCCGGCGAGCTATCGTGCTTGAATCGGTGTAGGTAGGCTCGAAAACAGCCATGCCCCGATAGCATTTGCGTAGTATAATAGTTTACTTCGCCGTGCTTGCGACTTAGCCAGACTTTGATGTTAGGAATGAGACGATGCGTCCATCTGCCCTTTACAGCGACATCCCACAGTCGCTGCCATCGGTCAATGCTGTTCTGCCGTTCTTCTAATCTTAACTTTTCAGGACACAGTTGTTGATGTCTTCTATGGTAAATTGTCCGTCTTTCCTCTGCTAAGACTAAGAGAGGCACAGTTCCTGAAATGACGCACACTGCTTCCGCCGATATTGTGCGAAATGCGCAAGCAATTCTTATAGCACTGAGACGGTATAAGGGCCCTGCCATTCTCCTCGATTTTTGAGATTTAAGAGCATCACCCCATATGGAGATACCATATGTCAGCACTGAAGTAATAACTGACGATAGTAATATCCTTCTGGTTTGTTTAGGACCTCCAATATTAGGCATCAGTCGAGCAAGTTTCGTCCTAACTATTGACGCCTTAGCACTAACGTGTTCCACCTGTTGATTGAAATTCAAACGAGCATCAAGCATTACGCCAAGGTAACAGATGTGAGGTTTGACGTGATCTCAAGATTTCCTATCTTTAGCTTGATGGTCTCAATTCTTTTCCTACTAGTGATAAGAACAGCTTCACTTTTTTGTTGTGCTAATTGGAGATTCATTGTTTCCATCACCGATTAATTTTTCTGAATGTAATATCGAATAGGCTTACGATGTCATCAATTGTTGGAGACAACCACTATGGCAACATCGTCTGCATATGCTACTAGTTTCACACATTCTGGAAACTCTAGTCTCAAAAGGCCATCATACATAATATTCCACAGCAAAGGGCCTAGAACAGAGCCCTGCGGCACACCTCCTGTTATATTATATTCTTCTGTACCATCGCGTGAATGGTACATTAGAATTCTGTCTGTAAAGTAGCTTGCGACTATATTGCATAGGTATGCTGGCACGTTCTTGTCACGGAGTGCATTCATAATGCAATCCCAGTTTGCAGAATTAAAAGCATTTTTATATCCAATGTAGCTACAAGGCAGTACTTTTTGGAACCCCCCTTCCATCTGGTTCCAGCAATTGCCTCCTTGGGCGGTATTAACTACCAAGTTTATAGCATCGATAGTTGATCGCCCTTTGCGAAAACCATACTGATTGTCTGCTAGGATTGGATCAACTACTGCATCTATTCTTTGGTGGATTATTCTTTCAAAAATTTTACCCGCTGTATCCAGCATGCATATTGGACGATAGGATGATGGTTCATCTGGTGGTTTTTTTCCTTTGGGAATAAGCACTAGTCTTTGCTGTTTCCATTTTCGTGGAAAAACCCCTTCTTTCAGGCATGTGTTATATGCATTAAGAAACATTGTCGGAGATGTCATAATTGATGTTTTCAAGGCAATATTAGGAATTCCATCTAATCCCGGTGCCTTGCTATTACCAACGCGATGACAAGCTTCCATCAGTTCTTGCAGTGTTATAAGTGGAATATTATTCTGTTCTACATGTGTTACCTGGTAGTTCAAATTAGGTTGTCGTGGAAACAAAGTAGTTACTATTTTATTCAATAGTCGTGGGCAAGTTGGTGAAGGTATTGGCTGGCTTTTGAGGCGAGACATTACAGTCTTATAAGGTCTTCCCCATGGATTTTCTCGACTTCATCCAAAAGTTCTTCCAGCACCTAACTTTACTATCTTTGATAGCTTTATTTAGTTGTCTACGTGCTTGTTTATATTCCACTACCAGTTGTGCAGAATTACTGAGACTATATCCACGCTGAGAGATCCTTCTTTTCTTTAGGCACTCTTTACGAAGAGAGAGCTGATTTCTTCAGTCCACCAGTGCACAGATTGTCTTTGATTTATGCCATGTTTACGAGTCATACTGATATCACAGGCTTCGGTTATTCTCTCAGCAGCTTCTAGTATGCTCATCTGCGTGTTCTGAAATTATAGGTTTGCAATTTAAGGCAACTCTCATGGGCTTTCATCAAAAGATTTTATTTTCCACCCAATGGCTTAGATATTTCGCATGTCTTCTAATGTTTCTATCTGTTGATATTTCCCAGATGATTGCATTGTGGTCACTAGCAGTGTAGATATCTAATACCTCCCAATTGCAAATTCCTCTGACGAGGCTATTGCTAACAAAAGTAAGGTCTATTATTGAGCTTGCACTGCCCTTTTCAAGGTTGGTTTATCACCACTATTAAGTAAAAACCACGTCAAGTGCATTGAAGGCCTCCAAAAGTGCTTTACCTCTTGCATTAGTCTTCCTACTTCCCCAGTCTACCGCCCATGCGTTAAAGTCACCGGCTATCGCTACGGGGTGGTGTCGTTTTGCATCCTCCACAAGACGATCTAAAAAATCGACAAAATCTGGCAAAGAAAGAAAGACTAGGTGGAGCGTAACAGCTGTATAAATGTATGCCATCTAATGATGCTGCGACAAATCCAGCGTTGCTATTGTTAACAACATTTGGAAACAAAACTTGCCACAGGACCAAATAACGGCTTTGGTGGTACTGTCCGTTTCCCATGGCCAATCAGTTAGATGTTTGTAAGGTTCTGATAAGAGGGCAACATCAATTTTCATATCTCTTACGTCTGCATAAGCAAGTCGTGTGCAGCCTCACAATGATTCATGTTTAGCTGTATTATTTCATGCTTTGCGTTCATTTATTTCTCTATGGCCTCCCTATATAGAGGACATCTGTGAGTGCCGGCATGATGTGCTACATTTTCAGAGTTTCCATTTTCAGCGCATAGTGCACATTTTGCTGCATTTATACAGTTGGCTATTTTGTGACCTTCTTGTCCACATCTAAAGCATAGATTGGTCCGATTCACTTCGCTCTTGCACTGTGATCCATAATGTCCGAATAGCCAGCATTTAAAAATCGAATTGGTTTCTTGATGATTTTAATTAATTGACAGTTACCCATCCAATTCGTATATTTTGCTATTGCTTTGAGCAGATCGTGTACAACTGCCGCTGGGAAGAGCTTACAGTAGCAATCTGGGTACCTCTATATGCCTTACGAAGCCTAATTTCTTCTGCTGGTGTGTGCAGGCTCCCCCGGTGCTTTTTGTAGTGCTATCTGGATATCAATTTTGAGGTTTCATCATCAATATCCCTTATTTCTATAGTTTCTTGGTTCCCCTTATAAATAACTTCGGCCTCATCTTTAACACACCTGCGATAATCTGTTGCAGTCCTTGGCCTTTGTCCTCACTTTTCTTAGAAATAGTTATCAACAGTCTCCATTTCTGGTTTTGTTTATTTTCTACTGTGCTATTTACCTTGTCATCAGGGACATCATGTTTGATTGCGACGTAATATTCGGAATAATTAACTTTTTCGGTCGGCCGGATAATAAGGCATTTGGTTTGGAAAAATTCTATGATTTTTTATCACTTTATGGTTAGAGTCCTGTTCTGACAGATGTAACCTTGCTTCCTTTTTTTCTGTTTTCTCCCGCTATATAGTGTGTCAACCCACTTATATGTGTTGACTCTGCACGATCATCTATGGTGGAAAATGCTTTTACAATTTATTTATACAATCTAAATATTTAAACTAGTGGGGTGTATGGCATCGGCCTTAAGGAAAATTGCTTGGAACTTCCCGTACCGTAACGAACTGTTCGAGGAAAAACGGAATATTTTCAAATAGATTATTATTAATATTGTAACATTGTCTAATATTTATAAGAATTATATAAACTGAATTGCAAAGTTGAAATTATTTGTTAGAACTATAGTCAGAATTAAAATAAAATCTGAAAATTTTTCGATATACAGAAAAAATTTTTTTGAAAAAAAAAAGTTTGAAACAATTTTTTTTTCAAAATCAATTATTTTGTTAAGACAAGCTGTAAGTTCTTGAATCATTTAAATCGGACGCTTAGTTCTCTCAAAAACTGCCATTTTTTACATATTTAGCTTCGTATCTTCGAAATGACTGGGCCTGCCTTGCCAAAAACTAATAAAAAACACTTCTCCCAATCATTACTAATTGAATGTTTTTTAGATCATTCAAATCGGATACTCCATTCTCTCAAAAACTCGATTTCTATTTTCTGCACTCTTTGCTCCGTATCTCCGAAACGGCTGGACCTGCCTTTGCCAATAGCATAGTAAAAAAATTTGCAGAGCACACGCTTTTTCCCTCTCTATTTACTGCAATAATTTTTTTTATCGTAGGTTGAATAGAGCGTATGCGAACAGGATTTGACAAATTAATTCACTTCAAATATGAACTTAAGTAATAATGTATATTGAATTATTCGTGAGAGAAATGTAATTTAGATATTAAAATTACTAAAAGCCAGTTAAAATATGGTACGAAATTATAAAAATTATAGGCAACATTTATGAAGGAATTATTTTGGGTAGAAACATGTCTTGGGACCATTATTTAATCGATCTGTTCATAAATAATTTTTATGCATTTATCATTAGTTGAAGAAAAAGCATTTAAAAAGTTGATGCGGTGGATATGTTCTTCAATCTAGAAAGACTGTGTCAGGATCCATATTCGAGTAGCAATACAACTTCTAGAGTTACTAAAGCATATGTAACAGTTACAGACCAATACATTACAGAGAATTACAATTTTAATTTACTCGGAAGCTGTCAATTTGAAGGAGCACACACATCCGAGAATCCAGCAATAGAAAATCACTCCTCGGCAATTGTAAATTTTTTCACACGGTGAATTTTGCTGTAAATAGCGACACGAAAAAAGTATCGATACTTTATGGTATCGAGTAGGTTTCTTTTCGATACCGATACTTTTGTACTCGCTACTTTGTATTCGATACTATTACTTAACAAGTACTTTTGACAGATATCGTATCGAATAAATTACTTTTTTGTTATTTATTCATTTCATAATTCATGGCAACATTAGCAACGCCATCTTGTTCAATCTTGCTGAAGCTTTCATTTATAGAGTTAGTTCCGTTGCCGGTAGGTTGCCGGATTCACATTTCACTTGTTTAATTAGTCTATAGTTCATTGGCTGTACTTTAGCTGTATGGGCTTAGATCCCTTTGCCTAACCTCACGGAAAAGTAATACCTAACCTAAAACTCTGGTTCATTCGTTCGTTGTTGTTAACTGACAGTTGGTTGTTATTTATAACATTTTGATATTTATCGATTTGCTTGCGTTATTGATAAATGATAATTGACTTATTGATATTTCAACCTATTCAGAACAGCACTCACAATTATTCTGTGTTTGTATCGGAATTTGAATTATTGCAATATCCAAAGAATGCCGCCTACCAAGAGTGACGTTTGGCAGTATTTCGTCAAGATTAACAAAGACGAAGTGAAATGTAAGATTTTTTCAAAGCCTTAAAATCGTCAGGGAATACGTCAAACATGAATAAACATTTAGAGAAACACCCTAATTCTGATGCCTCAAGGTAATTTTTTTTAATGATTATATGGTCCTTATTTATATAACCTAAAATTTGTTTTGTAGTAATTTAATAGGCGCACGAAACGGATTATCTTCTATATATATGAAATAAGTCGGGTTTTCCTTCCTGACAAAATAACTCCAGAACGCACGAACCGATTTCGACAATTTTGCATTCGTGGGAAAGGTCTCAGGCTCCGCAAGGTTTGAAGCTAAGAAAATTAGTTGTGCATGGCATCGTGCCTTAATGCAAGCTGCTGGAACTTCACGCAACATATTAAAAAAATCGAGTAATGACATTAGTGAGAATTATCAGAATTATGCTTGGTTGTTAAGTCAACGAGCAATTCTTGCCAAAGAATAATGATGTACACGCCCTGAATTTCACCATTCAATCAAAAATTGCTGGCGATTTGGTGACATACCAATGATTCTGACTGGTCTTCCGTTTGACTTCAAACGATTGCAATATCCAGTTCGCCTTGCGTTCGCAATAACATGTCGCAAGGCCGATCGCTTATTAGTGTTTGCGGGATAAATTTCAAATAGATTATTTAGAAAATCATTGTTTTTCACATAGTTAGTTATACGTTGCCTGTTCACGATTTGGGAAACCATCCGCTTTGTTTTGTGTTAACGTCAGACCAAAAAACAAAAAATGGTGTTTACCAAAGATCACTTCCATGAAACGGATAATTTGCGGATTCACTTTCATTTACTTAGAGAAGTTCAACTAAAAAACACTTCATTTTTGTAATCAAAATAAATTCGAACTGTTGTATAATAAAATCAAATTTTTCCTTTTAAAATATAAAACAAACAAAAATTTCTTCATCTTTCTCACGAAACCATCTGGTGGCAAAACGGAGTTCGTCGGGTTTGCTAGTTTTTATATATTCTTTTTAATGTAAAAGAAGATAAAAAACAAACGACGGTGTCGACGATTCAGAAAAAGTTAGAACTGTCGAATTTACCGAGTCGTGATCACGAACCCCAACCATCAACAAGTACATCGAAAGCACCTGAATCAGATACATTGTTAACAAATCCTTCACCATCTAATGTCTAGAGAATTCCAGTAGTAATCAGTGGTGATGGTGAGTTAGAAGAAACCTATACACCACTTCCAAAAAAGGCAACTTTCAATTGTACAATCAATGGAACGAAAATATTCTGTTTGACAGTAACCATTAGTAAAATAATTCCGATGGTGAACTGTTTAAAGACGCAGATTAATAATATACCTATGGCTGTAGGTGATGGTGATGGTCCCATTGGAAGGGTAATAGATAAAATAAAAATAGAAATCCTAAAAACAGATAGAACGCCGATTCAGACATATTGAAGATAATTATTTGATTGCAATGTCATGTTTGCTAGATCCGAGATTCAAGAATATCCATTTTCAGGACGCTAATGCTTGTGCAAATGCAATTTCTTTACTGAGAAGATATATAACAATGTCTCCTAGTGTTATCGGCAGCAGGTTTTACAAATATAAAAGATGCAAAAATTAATAAGGAACACCTTAAGCAAAAAGTAGCATGCATCATTGTGAAACGAAGACTTTTTGAGAATGTTGTTCTCATACCGTGATGACAGCGATTCCTCTCTTGAAACAACTTACGATTTTTGGAGCCACCACAAGAAATTAGCTCACACGAAAAAGCGATGTAAAACCAGTTCTTCATCACAGTTTGAAAATAAGGATGAAATAAGCCATTATTTATCTACACAGGTTTCCCCACTTTCTTTGGATCCTCTGAAACAATGGGAAGATCCATATCGCCAAAAAAGGCTCGACGAACTTCTTTTCTTGAGCGATTGTACCGAGAAGGAATGGACTTTATAATATTTTAGATTAAAAAATTGTGGCTTTACTTACAGGTTGTTTTTATTTATCTTATAATTATATGTACCATTTGTTATTTTTTCATTTTCTCAATTTAATAGTGAATGATTGATAAAGAAGTGAGATCGACCTACTAGTGAAGAAAAGTGTTAGCCACTTCCGAAGGAATGTTACTGGATGTGAAAAATTGCAGAAATTGATTCAAGATATTGAAACACAATGGAACTCCATGGTGAAGCGGTTTGTCGAGGTTGAAGAATCAATAAGGATGGCAATGAGCGTCTTAGATGCAAATCTACCATCATTGACTTCCGAAATGTGTAAAATGTGTGACACAATTATGTTCAACTTAAAATCCGTTTGAAGACATTACTAACACTGTAGTGGTAAAAATTACCTAACAGAAACACTGGTATTAGTAAAATGTCTGAACGAGTTTTGCAACAAATTTTGAACGAGTTTTGAAATTATGATTGTTTGATTATAATATAGTATACAATTTAAATCATATGTATTCATAATGTTGAGAATTTTCTTTGTAAGAAATATTGTCAATTAAAGTTGTTCATTTAATATTACATTAACTATGTCTGAAATCTCTGCAAATATTAATTGCACCGTTCTTGTTCCAAGAACAAATAAACCCTTGGTGTCAACACTGAGACCACGAAGTGATATTCATCATCACTAAAGAGTTGGTTAGAACACCAAGCTAAAAGATCATTGAAATATGTTAAATCGACTTAACAGATTTCTTTCAGGATTTATTTCAAGTGTATGCATTAGTGATGTGCCAAGTCGAATCAAGTGATTCGAATCATTCGAATCAAGCCTTTAACGGATTGATTCGAATCAGATTTTACTTGATTCGAATCAACTCGTATCAAGCCGCGAAATATTTACTGATTAAAACATGTGTGAACACAAAATTTCATAAATATAAAAAAATGTTTAATTTAATTCAATATTATAATAATATAAATAATAATAATAATAATAATAAATATAAAAAATAATAATAATAAATATAAAAAATAAATCTTGAATTAATTAAATCATGCGAGTCACCCGCCTTTATACGCTTAAATGTATCACCCGACTCCAATTTATATGACTTTAACCCGCATTCAAGTCGTTATGAATTGATTCGAGTTCCTATGACTCAAACCGACTTATCCCGACTTCAAGTCGTTATTTTTTCCGAGTCCTTTCACTGACTCATTACTCCAACCGACTTATCCCGACTTCCAAGTCGTTATGAATTAATTCGAGTTCCTATGACTGACTTATGACAACGAATTAATTCGATCCTATGACTCCGACTTATCCCGACTTCAAGTCGTTATGAATTGATTCGAGTTCCTATGACTCAAACCGACTTATCCCGACTTCAAGTCGGTATGAATTTATCGAGTTCATACTCAAACTGAATCATACCGACTTGAGTTCGAAACATGTGTCCGTGTTTAGCGTATCGACTTATGGAGATGCAGTGCGTATGGGTCTTGAGTGTTTGTTTATTTTTGACTAAGCGCTGAGAGCAAATTTGTTCATGAAATATCAAAAACTCAATTAGATAATAAATACGCGATTTAGATTTTAATTATTATCAAAATAAACTACACAACGAGTTTTATACACATACAAAATTATTATATTTTAATTATGCAAGTAATGGCAAATTCACACAAATGAAATAATATCAATCTTTACAGTAGTGGATTGAATTTTAAGTCATTCGTAAGACGTTAGATTCAGCTCCCTGTTTAGATTAGATCTAAACAATCAATAATATACGCATGCATTCGTTCAACGTAAGATTAAGAATATTGTTTTATATACTTTAGTGCTAGAGAAGTGTTTGGTTATATTTTACTGTAAATTCACTTGAAAGATTAGTTATATTTGTAGCTAGTTTATTATTATATATATAGTATAATGTATTCATCTCTGCACTTTTTGGAATTAATTGCTTACTAAATTAATTATTTCACTTATAAAATTATTAAAATGATATTATTTCTTCTCTTAAATTATAATTGTTCATATATGAACTTGATTCGAATTGATTCGAATCTGATTCGAATCAGGTTTTTTCTGATTCGAATCACTCGAATCAGGAAATTTTGAGTCGGCAATCACTAGTATGCATATTTAGTTCAAGAGTTTGTAAATTTAGTTCAAGGAATTTCGGGAGTTCAGTTGTGCGTATTTTCGCATTGACCGGTGAGCAAAGTGGAGTAATTAATAATAAAATGTATCAAGAATAATATAATGTAATATATGTGTAAGCAGATGTATTTCAGTTGGCAATGAAGAAAGTAAAGAAGGCCAAAACCACTCTGACATCACATCGGATATAGAATTAAAGATTATTTAGAGACGTGATCGAACAAGAATTGAAACACCACTTGAGGTACTATGTGTTACTAATACACCAGAGATTTTATCGACGACACAGAAGTAAATAAAATATTAAGTAAATCCAGTGTTAATTTATACTAATTATCTAAAAATAATTTTAGGTTTTCAAGATTCACTATTACTACAGAAACACACTTAGACCCACTGCCAAAAGATTGATGATTAATTCTTGTAAGTATTGAATGAAAACACATAATAAATTTAAGAATGAACATAAGTAATACTAATAATAAATTTAAGAATCACCTACTTGTGGGAATTATGAAGCAGCTGGGAGCAGTGTGAAGGAGAACAAAGGTCGGATATTCAAGATCAGCAGATAATTGTAAGTTGATAATAATATAATGTAATGTAAAAATGTTACGAAAATAATAAAAAAGTTTAACAATGCAGATTCTCAAAAACAGATGAATGAAGAGAAAAAAGAGGACAGAAACAAGGAGCACAGAGAAGATGAACATGCAATTGCAGCAGCTAATAGGTAAGTTGCTTTGCTACTAATGAAATGTAAAATATAATTACGAAGGTCATAAGGAGGATGTGAGAAGAGTATTCAAAAATAAAGAGGAAACCACAAAGAGTATTTCGAAGATCCAAATGCAATTGCAGCGGAGTACTGAATTGCTTAATTTAGTGGTCAACAAACCAAAACGAAGAAACGAGGATAGTGCAGATAATTGTGACGTTTTTTTTAGATTGCAAGTCCTGTGGCAAATGATGACATATTGAGTGATTTGGAAGAATTCCTCGGAACTGAGGCAACGAAACAGAGTTTGGTAAAATATACTTAGTTAAATTGATGGTATTGTGAGTTATTTATTAATGACTAGCTGACCCGGTGAACTTCGTTTCACATAAATAATCATTAATAAATTTAATTAAATCTTGCACATGAAATAATTAACATATTTGGTTATGAATAGAATTAATGCGAAGCTTCCATATATACTATATTTTAATTCTTAAAATACCTATTTTTTTATATTTCATATATAAAATATTTTATACACTTGCTATGAATCGAATGTTTTGGAATCAATATAAAGCTTTTTTATAGAAAATATTTTTTGGTCTTTTTTGCGGTGCGTAAATGAATAGGATGATGGTTTACCGACGCGCAAACACGCAACGTATGATTGGCCGTGTGCGAAACATGGGAAACTCTAAGTTGATACCGCAAACCTGCAGCGACTGTCCTTGCGATTTATTGATGCTCATTGCAAAAGCGAGGCGTATTGGAAATTGTAAACGCCTGAAAATCAAATGGTAAATCCGTTGGGATCATAGGAATTCGCGGATCAATACATTTTGTCCCTTGTATTTTCCTTAATGATTTTTGCCACAATTACATATTTATTAGCTTTTCACAACCAATCTTGTTCCATTGCATAGTAGGGCTGATTTAAATTACGTAGCATGATGACAAGTGATCCTACTTTCAATTTTAAATTATGTGGTGGCAGCCCAGGCAATCTAATGAATTTAAAAATTCTGTAGGATAGTTGAGTATGTCATCCTGATTGTAGCTGTGTCTACAGATTTATAAGTAAGCATTCCCCTGGAAGTAAACTTTGTATTGTTGCATTGAGATCATCGACATCTTTGTTTTCGCCGCCAATATTGTTCGTTCGATCAGCCAATTGAGATCGTAAAATTGTTGTTTATATCTGAGAATACGCATTGACTAAGCCCTCCTTTTTGTGTTTGTAAAACTGCAAAATCTGCGGGAAATGTTATTAACCCGTTCGAGGCATCAACTGCGACATTACCATTCCAATATTTAGTAACTGCTTTGAAAACACTTTTGCTGTTTCATCTTGTTGCAAAACCACTCGCATGTTCGTTGTTAACTGGAGTTTCTTAACATGACGCCACAAATTTAATGATTTTAGGCTTGCGTTTAGTCGTCAGCAAACAGTTGATCGCGGTATCACTGGAAGAGTTTGGCGAAAATCACCTGACAACAAAATCATGCTCGACCAAAATATTTTGATTGTCATGTAAATATTTCAATGTTTGTCCCAGTGCTTCCAGTGACCTCTTGTGGGCCATTGTACATTCGTCCCAGATAATCAATTTGCATGTATGAAGTATCTTGGCCGTGGCGCTAGTTTTTCTGATGTTGCAAACTGGTGTTTCATTGATTTGCATATTAAGAGGGTAACTTCAATGCTGAATGTGCAGTTCGTCCACCTTCTAACAATGTTGCTGCTATTCCTGATCATGTCAATGCTGGAGCTACGTCATTTTGCGATCTGATCTTTGCCAATAGCAATGATAACAGGAATGTTTTCCAGTACCACCAGGAGCATCAAGAAAAAAAATCTCTCCAGATCCACAGTTACAGCTTGTATCAAATCATCATATACAATCCTTTGATGATCATTCAACTTTGAAACAGTTGTGCGAACTATTTCGGTCTATGTTTTAATATCATACTGTTGCTCCCTTCTAACTCATGGTAAATCTTGTACACAACGGTTTAGTTCTGTCAGGCCCAAACATGATAATATTTTATTCGCCATCATAAACACATATCCTCTATCATGATCAAAGTTTTATTATAAATTTCTGCAGCTAATTATGTAAACTATGTAAAATATCCTCAGACATGTCATCTTCAAATTTTTCGGATTTGAGGAAAAAACAGTTGAAATTATAATCGCAAACAATGCACGCACTTGATGCGGAAATGATGATATTATGGCATCCTTGAGCGTATTATCCCAATGCGAATCGTCTTCGAGCAACTGCAGCATGTGACATGCTTCACGGTAAGTCGCACAAATATGTCCATCAACTGTTTTCAATTGTTGAAATGATGTCGGTCCAGGAACATTAACCAGGAATAACCTAAGGTAGTAACATTCATCATTATTT
>NW_020537140.1:0-16015 GCF_003426905.1 Ctenocephalides felis | reverse complement strand
TGGCAGATCAGCGCGCCAACGAGAAACACTCAGGAGGCCATAATGCTTCGTAGGCAACAGCAAATGGAAATTTTGGAAACTTGCACAATGACTGATAAATATTATATGGCCCAGATATAGATGACTCGGTTTAAGTAATTCAATAATTCGAATTTCTGTACGTAAATCAATGTGAAACTTTAAACGCGTTTTTCTCAAAACTATGTTTTTTGAAACGGTGACCACTGTAACTCGAAAAACCACTTAGTAAATTTTAATGAAATTCATACAGCTTTTAGAATACATAATAAAACTCGTGCCTGATCGAAGGATTTTTATTTTTTCAAAAATTTGAATTTTTTAAGACCAATTAACTGTTGATTTTTTACCTAAAAATCTAGATTTTTTCTTTCTTATGCTGCCATTTTGTTAATTTTTGCAAAAAAAAAGAAAACCTTCGATCCGGCCCGGGATTAACTATTCATAAAACTATTTTTTTAATTTAATTGAGTTTAGATGAATCTCCAAGGAGTTATGATGGTCACCGCCAGGACCGTTTTTCAAAACAGGGTCAACAAAAACAGCTATAACTTTGGGAATATTGATTTTTTTTTTCTGAAATCTTTGTTACATCAAGTCAAAACATTGTATAATAATGCTGTATTATTATTTTTGTAGAAAAACATCGTTTAATAACAAAAAAAATACTGAAAACCCTCATTTTTTCGTGCCTGCAAGTACCCCTAACCCCTTAAGGCAAATTGCTGGAACTTTCCGTATTGTAATGAAATATTCGAGGAATATTAAATGTTTTCAAATAGATTATTATAAATACTAGAACTTATATATCTTTACAAAATAGTAAATAAACAAAATTTAATCAATCGAATTTAAATTTCAGGACTTTGTCTAATATTTTTAAGAAATATATAAAATGAATAGCAAAGTTATAAATAATTAATTGAAGTATATGAATGAGCTTTAGAACTTAAGCTAGAATTCAAATTAAATTTCGAATTATTTTCAATATTAAAAAAAAAATCTTGGAAAAAAAACAAAAAAAAATTCCAAGGGCAATCATTTCGTCAACACAAGCAGAAAGTTTTTCGAATCAATCAAATCGGATGCTTAGTTCTCTCAACAACAGCCATTTTTTGCACATTCAGCATGGTATCTCACGACTGGATTTGCCTTTGCCACTTTTCCCCGTCATCACGAATAGTATTTTATTTGAATCATTCAAATCGGATAATTTTTTTGATTGATATAAGAAAGAAAAGCTTCCCAATGTTGCTCCTAGTATTTTTGTTGTTGAGCAGCAGGTGTTTTAAAAAAGTTAAACTAAAATATATATTCCAGGTAAATCCAGGCAAACTAAAATAGTTCGTGCAAACTCTGTTTTTATAAACAGATTTTTAAAAATATTATATTTACTTTGATTATATCAGTGATTTCCAAAGTGGTTCATGGCAAAGCCTCAAGGGTCCATACAAATATAAAAATATATAGATCCATTGGAAGTATTTGAAGGATTTTTTCCAATTTATGAGTGTTGGAGAAATGCCTCAAATGGTTTTCCCTATTTTCCTTAATGTGGTTATTTTGGCTACATCGCATATATTTATCGATGTTGGGTTCAGATATCTCTCAAATGATATCGAGTAGTTAAAGCCATCAAGGGAATAGTGGAAAAGCGTCCCCAGCATAACTGCATTTTATATGAGTTTATTACACAGAGCTGGGTCCAATTTAGTTTTCGCAAACGTTTGCACAAATGCTGACTCACTGTCGTACAATACGACATTTATTGGTGACAAATTCCAATAAATGAAGTACATTTCTTTTGATGACATATTGGAAGGAAATATTTACGAAATTATATTTTATTATAAAGATAAGAATGAAAAATATTTATAATATATGACTCGTATTAGTAGTTTTCACTTGAATGACATTGTGCAACTATTTCAAGTTATGCTGGGATCTCAACGGCGAACGACATTTTTCAGATAATACTAGATTTCAAAAATTGAAGAAGACACGATTTTGCATATTTGAGTCAAAAAATACACTAAAGATACTAAACAAGTAATGACGCCAACAAAAACCACAGATGTTTAGAATCGATAAATGAAATCGGTACTATGTTAATTAAAAATTCAAAAGATTTCATTTGAGATGATTAAAATAAAATACTTAATAAAGTTAAAAATAAATTTTAATAACAATATTTGTAAATAGAAGAAAAAAGCCATCAACTTGATTCTTACAGCGTCGCTATCGAGAGATAAACGTTTGAAAATCCATAACAAAAAGTGTTCTTGTTTTCTTTTGTTGTTAGTTCTTTTTAGTTGTGAACAGTTTATGAGACCTTAATATATTGTTTAAATATACGTTATTTGATTGTTTTACAAGATGTATTGTTCTTTTTAAGTTAGATTCAAGAGTTTTTTTTTCATATGACCTCCATGAAAGCTTGCATGTAAAAAGGACCATCTGAACCTTTACCCCGACAAAGAAGTAAACATTAAAAAATATCAAATAAAAAATCTAATTCAATTTAACAAAGCAATTTACAAGAGATAAGTAAAATAAATTTATTCCAAATATTCTGATGATTATTTCTAAATACCAGATCAAAATCGTATACAGTGTTCTTTATAATAAATATACCCAATAATTATTATTTTACATTACTTAAATTATACAGCTATTACTGTTTGTTCTTGATATACTAATCCAAACATAGTATCAGTGTATTTTTTTTGTATGAAATCTGTGTGGTATGAATTAAAAAACTCCTTGTCTATGGAATACACATATGCAGATTAATTGTAAATAAAGTAATTATTTAGCAAACACAAATTAATAAAGTTAATAATATTGCTATGTACTTTTCTTAACTAACAATAAGTAAAAATTGTCATCATAGTTTACCAATGGATTAGGTATCATATATTGCCATTTCATGGTAGCATATTATTTTTTCTTATAGAATTCAGAACGCAGCTCATCTATAACTCAATACATTAAATGATATCCTTAAATCCATTTAATTACGTCTTAAGCTTTGGACTGGCAGAGTATCCATCATAAATCCCCAGCTGTTATTTATCTCTAGCACTATTTCTTCTAAATGTATCTTGGGATTCGCACTTGTATCATGCCAATACGATCCATATCTTTTTTGCACCAATTAGTTCATTAATAATAAAATTAAACTTATTAATAAAATTAATAAGCGGAAAAACATTCAATAGATTAATATTGTTTGATTAAAAATAATTTTATTAGTTCATGCATTAAAAAAATCATGGAAAATTATCTGAAAGCTCTTGCAAAAAAAATTGCAAAATATAAGTATGCAAGCCATAGAGCGAGAAGCTATTCGTGAATGTTATCTGGATGAAAATTAATTCTCATCAGCTCCTTGTATATAATATCTATAGACAACTTAGCCACGAAGTGATTAATGAATTATTTGAAAACAAAATGCAAATGCGAGATATCTATGAATTTATTCAGATCATTAAATATATAGAATTGTTTTCCAATTTTTTAAATCTTTCGATCAGTTATAGAGATCTATATATATAATCAAATTGCTTAAATTATAAGACACACATTTTTGGCATAATTATATGCTAATATTGTTTTATTTTTTATAATTGATTTCATTTTGCATTAATGCTAGTTTGGTGTTCGACTTCGACCTGGACCAGCTAGATATCAGACAGTGATTTCAGGGATTAGGTTTTTACTTGAGATTTAATTTCTAAAGTATGATATCAAGTAAAAATTGCCGTCTTTAATTACCATTGCAGCAAAAATAATTCAATCAAAAAATATTAATTAGGGACGAAAAACTAGAAATGACAACTACTAGAAAGGACAAAATTTTATGTAAGTTAAATAAAAAAAAATCGTTAGTATTTATGACTTACGGACTCTCCAAATGCGGTAAAAAGAAATGTTTGGGGGTAAAAAGTATATATTTTAGATTGATATTTAACAGTTATCTGTATGGGGGTGAATTCTCTTTGCCATTGGGTAATATCTTTGATGATCGAAAAAGCGCCCCAACCACTCATTTAATATCGTGCCTTTGTATAAATATAACTTTCATAATTTTGGTTGATTGCGAAATGAAGATTCTCACAAATTAATTTTAGAATAGATGACACTTAATAAATAAAAAACTAGTGGTGGAACTTTCCGCACCAAAAATTAATTTGTTTAAAGCAGTTTTTTTTTTAACTGAAAAAAATAATTTTTGACAATTTTGAAATTTAAAAAAAAAACTTTTTTGAAAATAAACATTATTTTGAATTATTTTGGAATGTTTGAACTTTCTATTCGAAGCAATCACACTGCTATAGCTGCATAGAGACGAAATACCGAAGCGCGTAAGCGCCCGGTGCAGTCTAACGAACAAACAATGTTAAGGAACCCATAGAAATATAAACAAAATTTATACTTCATATTAAAATCTCTATAAAAATCCAAACATTTGATGTGTATATGTCTAAAGATCACTTTTGACCGCCAAATGGTATTTTTTTACTTTTGTTACTCGATCTCCGAAACCGCTAGCACGGCCTCACCAAAAATTTAATCAGTTCTTCATTTTGTCAATACAGGTAAAATGTTTTTTGAATTATTAGATAAAATGTTACGCTTCGTTCTCTTAAAAACTGAGTTCCTGTTTTTCTCACTTTTTGCCCCGTATCTTCGAAACGGCTGTACTTGCCTTGTCAAAACTAATCAGCACGTCCTCTTATCAATGAGAGTTGAATGTTTTTTTGAGACATTCGTTGAACCGTGTTCTCGAAATCGTCGACGAAAATTTATACGCGAACATAAACACACACACATCCATTTTTTCTAAGATATGCCAAAATGTTCAGAAACCTCTGAAACGTAAGGATATATACAAATTTCCATTTTCGATTTTATGCGGGTACTATAACTTACACTACGGGAAGTTAATAAAATACTTTGCGTATGATATTTTCCATGAAAGTGATAAAATCATCAGTATTTATGGCATTAAAAGCAGTGGTGTTGTGCTAATATTTTTTTTGCCGGAACGCTAAAATTTAAAATCCGGTTCATAAACCGGTTCAAAAAATTTGATATATTTCGATAAGAACTCACAAATCTAATATATTGACTTTTATATATAATTAACTCTATTATACACAGATAGTCTATACATTAAATTGTACAAGTATGAGGGAATCATTGAGTACATTATTTATATTCTTCAATGACATTAATCATATTCATTATCGTATTCATTATATCGTATTCATTATATCGTATTCATTAATACCTACAGGTATTTATTATGATATAAAAGTACTCAAGATTTATTACAATACTTTATAAGACTTAACCTAATAATATGATAGATAACCTATTACCTATCATACTATATTATATTATTGTATATCATCGATAAATATCTATTATCTATCATACCGTGAGATATCTATACCGTCATTAACTTATTATATACCCTACATACCTTTACTTCTTATAAATACTACTGTCTAATTTATATATTCTATTAATAATATGATAGGTAACCTATTACCTATCATACTATATCTATATTATTATACATATATAGATATCTATTATCTATCATACCGTGAGATATCTATACCGTCATTAACTTATTATATACCCTACATACCTTTTACTTCTTATAAATACTACTGTCTAATTTATATATTCTATTAATAATATGATAGGTAACTATTACCTATCATACTATACTTATTATTGTATATCATATATAGATATCTATTATCATCATAACGTGAGATATCTATACCGTCATTATTATTATATACCTACAGACCTTTTACTCTTTATAAATACTACTATCTAATTTATATATTCACCTATATTATATAGGTTTACCTTACGCTCTATGTATTATCTCTACCTACCTATTGTCTATACCGGGAATTGAACCCGGGACCTCCGCGTGGAAGTCGCGCACCTTAACCACTACCCTATCGGATACCCCCACTAATAATATAATATGGGACGCACTGTTGTTTCCGCGGGTCATTTTCTAATTAATTAGCTAATTAATACTAAGGTGGCGCGACGACACGCGAAAAAAGACGGTTGATTGTAGCGTTACGGTGGTGTAGTGGATAAGGTCGTCGCGTGCCACGCGGCGGACCCGGGTTCGAATCTCGGTAGGGTTAATGTAGCGTGTAAGGGAAATTATAGGTAATAGGATATATAGTAGATATAGGTTAGGTGTATTCGGTATACAATGTAGGGATTTGAGAGTATATAATGAAATATAGCGTATGGTACAGATGTAAGGCGTGTAGTATAGAATGCAACGTATAGGCACACGTAAGGCTATAAAAATACATGAATAGGAACCTATGATGTAGATGTTAGCGTATAAGAAATGCGAAGAATGTAAGATTTAATTTATATATATTATTTTTTCTATAAGAAGTTCATACACCTCAATTTGTTACTAAGTATAAAACGACTTTGATAAAACCAGTGGTTTTGTGCTAATATTTTTTTGCGGAACGCTAAAATTTAGAAACCGGTTCTAAAACCGGTTTTCATGTTTTTCCAGTTTCGTTCAAAAAGGAAAGAAACAAAAATTATTACAAAAACTTATTTTGTGCACATATATGTAGGGCTTCCAATAACGTACAAAAATCTGAATACCGGTATTCGATATTTGAAAAATGAAATTCCGGGATCCCGGTTTTAATACCGGTATTGTCGATGAAAAATTAAATAGTTATATTTTTACTTACTTCAGTTATATTGACATATTAACAAATAATATATGAAATCTAACAAATATTGTCTTGAAATGAGTACGTATTATTTATTTATTACATAAGGAGTAGAAATAGATAGAAACAAAAAACGTGTCAGTAAAAAATATATATTTTTCTATGTTACATTTTACGTTCTACATTATAATAAGAATTTATTATTTAACAATATATTTAAGAAAAGAATAAATTATAATTCATGGCTAACGTTTTGCTTAATAAAATATGCTCCTAAGAAACATAAACAATCAATTTTGATCATCAAGCAAGGACCGAATTTTATTATAAATATAACCAGCTGCCGAAAAAGCTCTTTCCGATTCTACACTTGTTGGTACAATTGTAATTAAGAAATTATACATATTGTAGGTTCGTTCTTTTTATTCCTGTTTTTTCAAAAAAGTAATTTCATCTTTTATTTTTGTTCTAGACTTGGAGTTTTTTAACACACACACGGGTGAAGTATTTATTTTAATATTTTTTAATTACACATTAACTTAATTAACTTTGGTTTATATACTCACTTATAAATATCATAAGTTCAAATTAAACGCAATATTACATAATATTCAACAATATTAAACACACTATTCTTCATATAAACATTTATTTTCCCGCAACTTTGAGATGTTATCTACACGAAATTTACACAACTGCTACTTGAAATTACATTTCGGCTTTATATAACATTTTATTTAGTTTAAGGGAATTCCGTTGATTTTGAATATGATCAATAGAATTTTTTCATATGTGGAGTGCAAGTCAAGTTATTACCCGTTCGGATTTCTCGGGAATTACTGCGATGTGTGCAATTCATCGATATAAAGATTATTACAATGTAAACTATTCTTATATTAAATGCAATACAATTGAGAAATATGATTCATTACGTGGTGTGTTTCTACTATATTAGTTATTAATATGAACTAACTAACTAACTAACTAACAATACACTTCGCAAATTCTCAATATGTTGTCAGCGACACGCAATTTAAACATTTGCCGTTCTTACTTATGTAAAATGATTTATACGAGTATAAATAAATAAAGAATTATATCTCATCGATTGTATTATGTTTAAAAATCATTGATAGCAAATTCTATATAGGAACAAGGCACGTGAACGCATAATAACTTTTGTAAATGAACCCTTTTATTAGCTGGCTGTCACACATAATATATAAACAATCGCTTTATCTTGCCGACACCGCCTTATCTTGCCTCAGCTGAGTCGAGCTGAGTCGGCAATACACAATACATAGTTTGGAAACTAAAACTTGATATATGTTTTGCGTAAGTTGAATTTTTGATAGAATACTGGTAATACCGTAATACCGGTATTATTTGCATCAATACCGGTATTGAATACCGGACAAAAATTGTCCGGGATCCCGGTATTCGGGATTACGGAATCCCGGTATTGTAAGCCCTACATATATGTATGTTTATTACAATAATAACATTTAATAAAAATAGTTGAATAATAACTTATAAAATTACTTATTAAATCATTTTCTGTATGTAGCGATGTTTTTATTTTTTTCTTGCCGGAACGCGTTTCGGCTCAAAAATGATCTGCCGGAACGACGTTCCGGCGCGTTCCGGCTCGACAACACCACTGATTAAAAGTATTATTTAAGTTTCTTAAATATTTCTTTCACAATATATTCTTAATTGATTGAATTAAGCTGAATAAAGTTTAAATTTGTAAATGACAAATGAATTTTAAAGTAGATGACACTAGAAGAATAAAAATATGCAATTAACAATTTTATTGATATCTTGCATAAAAGAAAATGCATAATTAGAATAAAATCATTAGTATTTAAGGCATAAAAGTATTGCTTTAAATATTAATGTGATGACTATGTAAATATTACTTTTACAATATAACTCATACATTAGAACTCTGTAATAGAGATGCAATTTGAATTCAAACCAATTTATATATATTTATTTAATTACTCTTTTTATCTTTTCGTTTGTAACTCAAGCAAATGTATTTTGTATTTGAAGTAGAAGTAACACTGGCTCTACTTTTACTATTGACAAGAGCCTGAAATAATAACTATTATTATTGATTACGGCTTGCTTATGAATAAATAAATAAATAAATAAATATTGACAAATTATTTGTCATATGTAATTTATTATAATATCTTTAAATTTACTAGATGTCGACTAAAGGTAGTTGTAAATTATATGGTAAAATTAAAAAATAAAATTACTTTCACAATTTTTAATTGGTTAGAATAGATCATAGATATGAAATTAATAACTTTGCTGATGACATATTGTATGTGTTAAAATGCATAATTTTCTATTTAAATTTTAAGCCAAATTCAAGAACTTCTACATATTGCAGCAGAGTTGTAGAATTGCATAATTTACCTAAAGTTCTACAGTACTGTTTCGCGTTTATATAATATATGCAGGTTGTTTGTGCCTGTAGATGCACCGGGCATATCTTTGTTTCCAAGTTAACTATTATCCGTACTACTCAAGATGCCACCTGGGTTGGCGTGTCTGACGTTGATAAAGACGACCGAGAATAATCATTCTTCACTAATTTCATGGCTATAGGAGGGAAACATTGGAACAAGCGTTTACGAATGATTGCTTACTATTTCCTAGGAAATGTTTAATTATTAAAACGGTACCGGTTAAAAGCAATCTATAAACTTAGTTTGCCATTGTTTCTTCATCTTTAGATGAACCTCAAAAAATTGTCATATCAATATCGCATATCCGTACTTTCAATCACTAATTAGTTCGATTTAGACATTTTACCAATATTTTGTTCCATATGGGTTTATAATTTGTGGTGGCTGACGGGCAGACTACGATGTATTATTTATTGTGCAGATATAATATATATAGGGTCCATCTAGCAATGCATTTTTTTTAAATACTATAAATACAAAACTATCTACTGAATATTTTCTCAAATTTCTTTATTTCTTCTTCCGGTTAATAATGGAAAATAATTTCATTCAAATGGCTCCCTCGGCTGGCCAAAGGTCAAATTTCTCAAAAACAAGTAAGGTTTTTAAAAAAGTAAAGTTTTTCTAATAATATTTTAAAATATAGAAAAAAACTGTATAATCAGCCATACCCTTCATTTTTACTATGTCTCTATCAAGGAGCAAACGTCATTGTTTGAAAATCCATATCAAAATTATTTGCTTTTGTTGTTAGTTAGAGCACTGTTGTTTAGTTTACGAGACCTTAATTTAATTTATAAGTTATTTAATTGTTTCATAAGATATATTGTTAAGTTAAAGTAAGATTCAACTTTTCTTTTCATGTAACCTATATAAAAGGCCTGGGTTAGAGTAAAAAAACACCAACTGAACCTTAACCCTGGTAAAGACGCAAACGATGAAAAATAGTACATAAAAATGTAAATTTAGTTTTAAAAAATCAGCTTTGCAAGAGATATATTAAATAAATAGTTATTCCAACTCTGCTGATAACTCATTTTGATAAAATACCAGATCAAAGTTATATGCAGTATTGTATTCTTCATAAATAGTACCAAGAAAACGTAATTTTGCATTGATTGAACAATGTCACTATTATTCCGTAGTTCCTAAAATAAAACATTGGACCTATTCACTCTGGGCATTTTACCTCGCCTATGAGTAAAAAGAACCAGGTGATAAATTTTTGCAAAATAGCAACAGCATTTCGATAATGATGGGAGTTTTACTGAACATAGTCAGATAGTTGATATGTGTTATTTGTTGTGATTTTATTGGTTTTTACAAAATTAATCAAATTAAAGTAAATTTTGTTTCACTGTAAAAATTTTGGTCCAAAATATGTGTTAAATATTTTGACAATATAAAAATTGGAATATATAGTCATAGACCATAATATCAAATAGATATTAAGCTTTTGCAAAACAGCAAAAACTAGTTGGTATTGGTGTTTTACCTTGAGGCAAGTTACATGAATTTCCCGATATGTGTAAATAATCGACTTAATCAATAAAAATATAAATTAATTTATGGGTGATTAAAAGTATTCCGAGTGGATTTATTACACATAATTGAAAACGAACGAACACGTTATTTCAGAGTATTTTCTAAAAGCAAATTTTAACAAATCAATATTTTTTATAATTGAACCAGTTTTCATGGGATTTTAATGGTTTAGTATGTTCACTTAGACCAAGTACTCTATCGTTATACCAAGTAAATCGTATAATTTTAATTTTAACAAACGTCAGAAAAAACTACTCATTTTCTCAAACTTTAATGAATTTTAAAAATTAAACTACTTGTCGTAAGGTCGTAATATTTCTGTAAGTTCTATAAGACCATGATAGATCGCCAAAAGAAATTCTATAAAAATCGGCTTAAATTTCTTTTCAACAGTTAATTACAAGAAAACCGCTCGGTAGATTATCACCTAAAACTAATCAGTATTATTCCCAACTAACATCTTTCAAACAGTTTTTGATTTTTTAAAATCGATTTGGTAGTATGAGCTTAAATGTGGATGAAAAATTAAACACTTCTTTTCAAATTACAACGAAACGTCTAATAACAGATGCATCAAATGGCTTTTAAATTTCTGAAATCGGCAAAAAAATCTGTTTACACAGGCACACACATCACACATACTTTTTCCAAATTTGGTCTCAATCGATTCAGAATGGATTTTTTTATGAAAACATAACTTCTCCTTCAGGAAGTTGTCTAATTTTTTTTCATCGTTCCTTCACCTCGATTCCATGTTTCAATTGTCGCAATGGTTATCTGATAAATAGACACTTTATAGACAGCATCAACATTTTGAATAAATTTTCATGAGACGATACGACCTGCTTAGATATAAGATACCGTGATGGTTTTAGATAACTAAAATGCGAGCTTCTAAACAACGGTTGAGTAACTATGACCGAGACAGTCTCGATTTATTTTCTCTTTTTTATTTATAGAACACGATTACTTTCGCATGACGGGCAAACATATCAGCTCGGTTTGAATGATGTAGTGCCTGAGAGCTATGACAAGTGTTTATTCGCGCGGAAGATTGTGTGTTTAAATTTTAATTAACTGTGGCGGTGTTCCGGTGCGCTTTCGCACGGTAATGGTAATGTGTGCGCGTGCAGAAATGGAAAATTCAAATTAACATGGATTTATTTTGATATAAAAAAAGTTTTTTTTTTTTTCATTAAAGTAATTAGAAGTATAACATATCTTCATAAAAATTTACTGATACTGAATGTATGTATTAATATATGTTATGTATATATTGCATATGAAATAATTATTTTTAAAAATTATATATAGTGTTCACGCCAAATTAGACGTGACAACGCTGCACTCATTTTTCTAAGAAAATATTACATTTGCAACGACGCATGGACAGTTCGCAACTCAAGATTTACTTACTACGAAGGGTTCTTCTGGGTACCTGAAGGACATAGTCTAGATCCAGTCGCGAAACTATCAACATAGTCTAGACCAGGTCGCCAAACTATCCACATCAATCATACAAATAACAAAATATTATACAAATTCAAATATCATATAAACATGTAAATTATACCTTAAAATAAATTAGTGTATATCTTTGTGTTATTAAATCAATCTTTACAATTTTAAAACGGTTGATAAAGCCACAAAACTATCTGTTCAACAAAAAACATGTAGAGTAATGCGGGCCTAAAAGTTCACGGGTAAAAATTTGATAGTAGACGGCTAAAAAAGTATTGCCAGGCATGTTTGAAAATCTCTGTTTTTTTGGTTGTGAACACTGTTGTTTAGTTTACGAGACCTCAATATAATTTTTATTAATAAGTATACGCTATTTAATTGTTTTATAAGAAGTATTGTTGAATCTATGTTAGATTCAACAGTTATTTTATATAACCTCTATAAAAGCTTACACGTCACGTGAGTGGGGTGAAAAGGTCTAACTGAATATTTACCCTGGCAAAGCTTAAACAGTACATAAAAAGGTAAATCAATCAAAAAAAGAGTGCGCGTAAGATTCACACGCAATTGAAATAAAAACTTATTTGCTACTGTACAAGATGGCATTTAAGTAAAAATAAATACATCATATAACAATTTTGAATAATGTTTATTAGCAATATGGTAACACTCGTGATGCGCACATTTAATAGTGTCAACCAATATACACATTTATTAATGATAAATTATAAATTATATATTTATAATAGCATTAAAAAATAGTATATGTATATGTATTTAGAAACAATAATGTAATTAAAGTCATACTTTAAATATGACATGATCGTTTGTCATGTAATTAGTATTTAGAAATGAACCTTTATTAGAGATATGAATTGATTGCTGATAAATTCTCTATAATATCCGTTTACACAGTGAATTATGTTAAACATCGACTAAACAAATATTGTTTTTGCAACTTCACTCATCATGTAATTGTGTTTGAAGAACTTCAAGTAATTAAAATTAACATACATTCATTGACTGCTTGATTTTTTTTACTTTTTCGCTGGCGATATAATAATCTCATTCTTTGAACAGCTGTAATATCTGTCTTGCCTAAACATTATTTTCCATTTTAATAACTTTAAAGATTTATACAAACTACGAATAATATAGAAATAATTTCTAATTAATAAACGAATGTTCAATTTGTTTTATTATTTTCAAGGAATATTAAAAGTATTCTTCTGATTCAGGCATTTTTCATTAAATCAAGATTTCTACTACGATGTAACTTTAAAATTTATTTATCTATGCCGATTTCCTTATTGATATCGGTACGCATCAACGTTGATGCCGTTACGCATACAGCGACAGATCTCTATTCACATACACGACGTCTAATCACAATTGAACCGTATAGAAATGATCTCATCGAGAGCGAATGACTTTCGTAGCAATTTTACGGATCTACATCCTAGTCGCGCATAAAAAAAAATTTACTTCAAAAGCTATTTACAAGAGATAAATAAATAGTAATTCCAAATCTGCTGATAAATACCACATGAAAGTTCTATACAGTAATATCTCTGTAAAAATGTACCACGAAATTATATTATGTATGGTTGAATAATAATGTAGCTATTTATACTGTAAAGTCCCTTTAGAATAAAAATACTCCGCCTATGGGGTAAAAAGGAAGGGATGACAAATTTTATAGCAATAGAAAAAAACTGGGAATTTTATTGATCATAGTATGTATATATTGGACTTTCGTCCAATATAAATATAATTTTGAGTGAATGTTACGATTAAACTGAGGTTCAGAAACTTGGGGAAGAACTTAAAAATTGTTACATTTATTGTATGCTTCTACCAGATTAGATACGTAGACGGAAAACCGATAAGTATTATATCAAGTTCAAGAGATTAAAAGGCATATAACTTCATAAGATATAGAAGGCATCTCTCTAGAGATCTTCTACCACACCGTTATTTGATCTGATATATATTATATTGGGATTTAAATTATAAGATCTCTGATATATAAGGATCAAAATTATAATCACAATGGCTTATAGAATTAATTGTAATTAATTGTTCTAAAGAAGAATAAAAAATGTAAAGATCGCAGAATAAAAGGAGAGAAAGAAGAAAGAATTCTAATGGATGTTATTATGATAACAGTAGAAATAGAGATCAAACCTATATTGGAGGAAGAGTACATTCAGCACGACGACGTCGAATGAAAATTAACAGAGCAATAAGGTTCACGATGTAGAAAATTTATTGCTAGGCAAGCCAATCAATAGAAAATAGAATAATGGAAGCTGAAGTTCTGGATCTAAATGTGAACAATAAAAAACATAAATATCTTTAAAATTTAATTAAAAATCTATACGTTTTTGTTAATCCTAACTATCGTTAAATAGAAAATGTCTATATTTATCTAAGATTGAGCTAAATTTGACTAAAAATGTAGACTAGGATATTTATATTTATATTTAGTGGTCGCAGAATCTGGATATTATATATGTATTTTCAATTGATACTGACTGTATTTGTTACGTAGTTGTTCGTATGGTGGTAATCACTCTTTGCAATGAATGTGATATCAACTTAGACAAAAATATTTTGGGTTAATTATTAAAAAGGTTTCCCGACCACTGGACTAGGACTAGGACTATACCCGAAACGTATGTGTACGAATATATAGATCTCCAGTAATCCCAGTTCTGCTCCAAATAATAGTGTTTTACTTATAACGTAATGGCGCCTAATGAATTCGGAATATCCTCTAATACCTATATCTTGAGTGAGTTGTTATCTACGCGGATTAAGCGACATGATATTTGCTTATAATAATGACGAAGCTCCGGATTTCGACATGATGTGCGTGCTCCGCGTATTCGAAACACAGAACGCAAGTTGAGCGAACTGGCAGTGGCAATCATGACACCCATCCCACCTAGAAATGTAAACTAGAGACATGCTAGTTGCAATCTGGATATGGCGGTTTACTAACATGCGAAATTGCTCTGAATTATATCACTTGCAGTGATATTTGAATGATGTTGCATGGTGACAAGATGACGACATAATGTCCAACAAAGAAATATTAGTTCAAATTGCTCAACTTTGTTCTATTGTGTTAGGATGTATTCAGAATGTGTACAATAATTTCTTTGTAATTATTTGGCTATTTAACGAGCCAGAATGACAAGGAAAATCTCACGTATACTAGTCTCCAATTTTGATAAATCCTTGCATGTTCATAAACTTGATAATCAAAGTGATTTAATTAAGAAATTAACTATGTGTTTGAAAAAATAGATTGCACGCTACACAGGTACGTATGCGAGTAGTTTTTCCCATCGATATTTTGAGATCGTTGGGTTTTCAAAAACCGGTTTTAGGAGAAAATTATGGTATTCGAAAACCAATTACATTATATTAAAATACTTTCTCTCAATAAAAGGAAAATGGCAAATGTAGCTAAATGTACCAGGTTAACGAAACACTTGCAAAACCGATAGTCGTTCTATGTTTCACTTTCACAATTCTCAAGATCAAAAAATTTTTTTTGCACAAAAATCGAACCGATTAAATGGTAACTTGATATTTTTGAAAATCGGTTTTCTAAGATTCGATTAGTTTCCGTACAGAACCTGGTCGAGATGGACCTGTTGTTTGATGCGAATTTACATGCTTATTTTTGCTAGTTTTTGTCTTCGTTAATGAAAATGTAAATGATCAATAAGATTAAAGGCA
>NW_020537139.1:0-25003 GCF_003426905.1 Ctenocephalides felis | reverse complement strand
TGGCATCGAATGAAGCCTTAATCATTTATAGGTGCCTTCCAATGAATCCGCATCCGCTTATACCAGCCAGTTATACTAACTAAATTAATATTATTACAAACACGTGCTACACAATGTACAAAGAAAATAAAGAAATCTTAACACTTATTACTAAGTCAATTAATACAGGAACAAGGTTAATAAACACTTATGTTTTGCGAGCTGAATCCTAACCTCAAAATTTGGAACTCCCAAATCTTGAGTGACGACGATGATTTCAGCGTCCGAACTGCTAGCTTGATTAAGGATATCTTGGTGCTCTGCTTTTTGTTACGAACCACAAAGACAACTTCAATGCCGCATGCGAAACAAAACAATACACGCGGTAATAGTTCTTGTATATAAAAAACTTTTCTCACCACAGTGTATAATAATTCTCAAAAAAAGCTTGCACTGGTAACTATCCGTGAGAATGACCAAATTATGGTATTAAGAAACACTGGATGGATTATGAGTAAATATATTTTATACGATGTTTACAGTTCAGCGGTATATGTACAAGAGAGCGAATACGAGGAAGTCATGTCAAAACGTGAACATTGCGTCTTGCATGACATGTCGCCAACATAACAATAACGAGTCGTTCGACAGTACGAACGACGCGCGCGAAGTTTAAATACACAGTTAGAACTATGAATAATTCTGTCCAATTATATTAAAAAAATTGTAGACATGGGTACAGAACAAGTCTGTCGGGTCATCTGGTTATAAATATATTCAGATCCGTTGTGAAGTGGTAATCCAATTTTAAACAGCTGGATTTTAACAGATTTCTAAATATTATGTCTTTCTTGTAGAGGCTTATACTTGATTTCTAACATAATTTCCTACAACTGGCCTCTTTCCTAAAATTTAATATAGTAACCCTCCGTCGGTCGGATATTTTTACACCTTCGAACGGTCGGAAAGGTCTGGCTGGACCCACCATTCATTTTACATGCATTTATATGAAAAATTTGGAAAATTAGTTTTGGTGTCTTATATATTAAGATATATAAAAAAATCAAGAAATATAAAAAAAATCGTTGCTTTTTTGTTAATTTTTCTGTTTTATATCAATGAAAAACAATATTTATTCTTTTTCGGCGCCTTTGAAATGAATGTGAATTCAAACGAAAACTAATTGAGGTGCGTCGCCTTTGAAATGAGCTGTAAAACTCAAAGTGAAAATATAATTCACTACAGGTTTGCCAAAAAAATTTCGAACGCAGTACTTGGTAAGAAATTTTTGATAATGTGTGCATTACTTACCGATTTTCAGTGTTTGCGATTACCAATAAGTTTGGTAGGTTTTCAAGGAACTCTCATCATGAAAATACTAAACATTCGTGTTACAACACATAGCAAAGAATATATACAACGCAGTTTGAATAGAAAATACCATGAAAAAAGACAAAATACTGGTTTACATGTATCAAAAAAGCGTATATTTCATACAAAATGTATGGGTGGTCTAGACAGACCTTTCCGACCGTTCGAAGTATAAAAAAGTTAATGTCCTTATTTATTATCCTTCTGTACATTTTTTCGTCCTGATTTTTTCATTGTTAGACAGCTAATGAAATTTTAGGAAAAGTCAAGAAATTTCAAGTCGATAGGATTACTAGAAGTAATATTTTTTTTTAATTGAAGTCGAAAAAAGTCTGGCCAGACCACGCCGACCGACGGAGGGTTAAACTAATCTGTCAATGCACTACGTAGTATTTATGTCTTGTATTTGAGTTTTAAGTTGTTCTATCATTTTGTCAAAGGGCTATGCATTTGAGAAGAATCTTAATGAAATCTTTATTAACAAATGTACAAACACAAATAAACAAGAATCACCATTACCAAAAATAACACTGACGTTCGTTTTTTACTAATTGATATAAAATATTTGATAATACTTTTTCATCGGCTCACTAGAGCCAAATTTGCGACTACAATTGGACCTCTAAGTAGTTTTTCTGAACGCGGATTTTGTTCTGAGATAATAGGCTCTGATATATATATATATATATATATATATATATATATATATATATATATATATATATTATCAAGTTACGCTGCGCGATGGCTGCAGGTTAATACTATATATACTGAAGCCATTTCATAATTTTAAATTCAGTGAAAATTTTATATTCAGTGAAAATTTTATATTCAGTGAAAATTTTCAAATTAGAAAATAATACAAACACTTTGAAATAGCTTCTATTCAAAATCAATGAATAATAAGATGAGCAAATTGATGAATAATAAGATGGGATTTGTACTTAATTTTTGTAAGTAATTTACAGCTTATTGAGTTTTGTAATTTTAAAAGTTATTCCTAGAAAAAAGTCTTATATTTATTTTGACTGTTTAAGGAAAAACTAAGGAAAAATGGACTAAAATGCATTTATTTGACGTGGAAATTTTTTTTGCTAAATTTATTATTTTAATTTTGCAATGTAATTTATATAAATAAACTATTACGTCAAAAATAATTAAATGCATTTTGGTTTTACGCAGAATTTTGAAAATATAAAAATTGTTTTAATAAAAATTTGCAAATTTTCTAAAAATTATGAAAGTTGCAAATTTTTGCAAACAAAGATGTCACGTCTAAAATTTATAATATTAGTTATAAATAAATAATTGGCAAAATAAAAATTATTTTAAATATTAAATTTTCGAAAAAAATATTATAGAAAATTTGAAAAGATCAAAATTATTTGGGCTAAATTTGGATTTGTACTTTTTGCACAAATTTGCAAAAAACGATTTTGTTTGAAACAAGGGACTAATTTTTCTGCAAATTTGGAAAATAATTTGCAAAAAAATATTAGCCCTTTTAAAGGTGGAAAATAATAAAGCCCAATTAAAGAATCAAAAAAAAAATACAAAAATTGTAAAATAAAAAATAAATTACAAAAATTTTGTAATGTTTAAAACAATTATATTTTTGCTTGTATACATATTTTATTATTAAAAAATCTATATTTGTAATTATTTGAATATAAATATTAAATTAGTGTTTAATACTTTATATTTATAATTATTTAAATATAAATATTAATACTATATAAACTAATTAATTTTTTAAGTGTTCAATGACGTCACAAAAAATCAATTATCCACATATAATGTATATTTGAAATTTGTATTATATAATTTATCCTAAATCAAAAAACGACTGTACATAGATATTAATTTTTATTATTCTATTAATATTATTCTATTGAAAAAAACTAAATAATAAACAATAAATAATTACGATATTAAATTTATTATTGTATAATTATAACACGAACGAATTTATTTAAACAACAAAAATTGTATTAAAAAGTTTCCAAAAAACAAACAAAAATGAATTGAATTTGAATGAATAAAATTGAATTCGAAGGAGTTTATATGAAAAAATTAAATGATTTGTTTTATTTAAATTATAGATATATATTTATGTGATTTTTTTTCAGGATAGAGTTAAAATTTAATTATTGAATATAATTTTTTTTATATATTTTTGCAAGTTTCAATTTTCCAACAAACAATTTATGTTAAATTGGATTATATAGTTGCATTTTTAAAGAGCTCATCAGGACATCAAGTGGAATATTTATGATTTATTTTGTCCATATAAATGCAATTTATTGTTATGTATTTCCGTATTATTATTTTGGAGTTGTTTCTTGAAATTTGATTTTTTACCTTGTGAGCAAAAGTGCTTGCCGTAGAGTCCCTTTTTTGTAATAATAATGATTTGAATGTAATTATTTTATTAATTTATTACTCCAAGGACTTTCAAATTGTTCGTCAGTAGAGTCTCTTTTGTCATTTTGTCCTCAACTAAAGTACTCAATTACCGAGTAACATACGTTGATAGTTATTTCTCTATATTATGGCGTATGAAAATTCCGATAACAGTAGGAATAAATTAAAATAAATTAAGATATTCGTAAAAATGGAGCGACATTTTTTAAAACATTTGTTTGTCATGTCTCTTTTTTTCCTATTCACTTTGGATAAAACAAATAACAAACAGACATGTTGTTTCTTGTTACAGATATCATGGCCGATGGAAAGGCACAACCTGGTAATGAATAGAAAAGAATTAATTATACGTTGCAGAAGGGATAGCGTAATTGTTAAAAAATAATAGTTATACACTAGTCCAACAATTACTCAACTACTTAAGCAAAAATTATTTATTTCAATTTTTACGAGCTCTGCAGATAGAGAAATTGCTCTACAAGTTTATAAACATGAATGAACTACAGAAACATGTTTGAAATATTATAGAAACCTTTATAAACATATTTATATAAGGAAATAAACGTTTAACATACTGTGAAAAAAAGGATTTGTATAGAATCTTGAATTTCCAATGAACATAAAAACACGTTGGAGAATAAGCATTATAAATATATCACCATAATAAATTTAGCTAACACTAAATATGGCGAAAAAAGATTTATTTAATTAATATAAACTTACATTCAAATCAACATTTTGCAACTAAAAGTGAAGAAGTAAATCATTTCAATTGATTGAAAAGGACTCTACTGTTAGAAGTCGATTTTTTAAATAGTAACTAGTGGTGTATGGCATCGTGCCTTAAGGCAAATTGCTGGAACTTCCCTTACCGTAACGAAATGTTCGAGGAATATTAAATCTTTTCAAATAGATTAATATAAATACTGTAACATTTTTAAATTTTCTAAGAACTATATAAACTGAATTGCAGAGTTAAAAAATATTTATTAAAGTATATAAATGAGCTTTAGTACTTTAGCAATAATTAAAAATAAAACTGAATTATTTTCGATATACAAAAAAATTAAAACTAGTTGGTTGGTATTTAGCCTTGAGGCAAGTTACATGAACTTCCCGATATGTGTAAATAATCGACTTATTAAAAAAAAAATGTGTAAATAATATACTTCATCAATCATACTTTTAAAAAAAACGATAATAATTTTAGCAAAGTTTGACGAATTTTTAAAATTAAACTACTTGTCGTAAGGCCGTAGTATTACAGTAAGTTCTATAAGACTATGATGTATATCGCCACAAAAAGTTTCATAAAAATCGGCTTAATTTTTTTTTCAACAGTTAATTACAAGAAAACGGCTCGGTAGATTTTCACCTAAAACTAATCAGTACCATTCCCAACTAATATCATTCGAAAGGTTTTTGATTTTTTAAAATCGGTTCGGTAGGATGAGCTAAAATGTGCACGAAAATTTAACATTTTTTTTCAACAGTTAATTACAAGAAAACGGCTCGGTAGATTTTCGCCTAAAATTAATCAGTACCATTCTCAACTAATATCTTTCGAACAGTTTTTGATTTTTTAAAATCGGTTCGGTAGGATGAGCTTAAATGTGGACAAAAAGTTTAACACTTTTTTTCAACAGTTAATTACAAGAAAACGGCTCGGTAGATTTTCACCTAAAATTAATCAGTACCATTCCCAACTAATATCTTTCGAACAGTTTTTGATTTTTTAAAATCGGTTCGGTAGGATGAGCTTAAATGTGGACGAAAAGTTTAACACTTTTTTTCAAATTGCAAAGGAACGGCTTGGCAGATCGTCGCACAAAACTGACAAACAATAGTCCTCACCGAAATACATCAAATGGCTTTTAAATTTTCAAAATCGGTTCAAGCGTTTTTGAGAAACGTCGATCAAAAGTCTAATTTTGACAAATGCCAAAAAAACAATACCAATGTTTGCAAACTTTGACGAATTTTTAAAGCTGAACCAGTTGTCGTAGGGCCGTAATATTTTAGTATGATCTAGAAGACTATGGTATCTACCGTCAAAAAAATAATCATGAAAATCGTCGAAATTTTTTTTTAAAAACTTTATTACAAGTAAACGGCCCGGCCGATCTCTACCAAAAACTAATCAGCACGATTCCCAATCAATATCTTTCGAACGGTTTTTGAATTTTCTTAATCGGTTCAGAATTGCGGGCTAAAACGTGCACGAAAATTTTTTCACTTTTCTGCTATTTATAAAGAAACGTCTCGGCCGATCGTCCCACAAAACTCGATAGGACAAACGATAGTCCTCGTCGAGATGCATCGAATGGCTTTTAAATTTTTGAAATCGGCCCAGCCGTTTTCGAGAAAACGTCTATTTACGGCAAAAAATCTGTTCACACACACATACACACACACACACACACACACACACACACATACTTTTTCCAAATTTGGTCTCATTCTATTCAGAATGGCTTGAAACGTCGAGAAAACATAAAATTAGAGAATCGGATTTTTTGATGAAAACATAAACTTCTCCTTCGGGAAGTTAAAAAATATTTTTTTCTCCTCAAAAGCAATTGTTTTTTGGATCATTCAAATCGGATGCTCCGTTTTCTCAAAACCTCGATTTCTATTTTCTGCACTCTTTGCTCCGTATCTCCGTAACAGCCAGACCTGCCTTTGCCAAAAACTAATCAGCACATCTCCTTATCAATAGCTTTAGAACTTGGTTTAGAATTGATAGGGAGGCCTTAAGGCAAGTTGCTTGAATGTTGCAATAATAGCAAATAATCGACTTAATAAAAAAAAAAAGAGAATTAGCTATTCTAATTGAAAATGTTCCCTTAAGGTATAAATAACTAAAATTAGACAATTAGAACTTATTAGCCCAAGCAAACTTTAGTGAATTTTTACAATTTTAATGCTTATTATAGGCCTATAATATTTTAATAAGCTAGCTTGAATGAAACCGGATTAAAAATACTCCGATAATAGAAAAGGACTCTACTAACGATCAAACAAAACAGAACTAGTGGTGTATCGCATTGTTCCTTAAGGCAAAGTTAAATGTAAATGTAAATATAAATGTAAATATAAATATAAATATAAATTATAAATATAAGTTAAAATATAAATAAAAATATAAATATAAATATACTCCGTACCATAATGAAATATTCGAAAATAAAATTTAGTTAAAAATATTTCTTGAAAATTACAAAAATAAATTAAAAAAATGTTTTTTTCTCAAATTGTTTCGTCAAAACAAGCAGAAAGTTTTTTGAATCATTCCAATCGGACGCTTAGTTCTCTCAAAGACTGCAATTTTTTACACATTTTTGCACAATATCTCCAAAACAACTAGACCTGGCTTTACCAAAAACTAATAACCACTTCTCCCAATCATTACAAATTGAATGTTTTTTAGATCATTCAAATCCGATTTGGATCTTCTGCACTCTTTGCTCCGTATCTCTGTAACGGCTGGACTTGCCTTTGCCAAAAACTAATCAACACATCTCCCTATCAATAGGAATCGAAAGGTAAATGAATCATTCGAATCGGTTGATCGGTGCGCCCGAAAACGTCGACAGAAAAAATTGTATCCACATAAACTCACACATCCATTTTTTCTGAGGTATGTCAAAATGTTCAGAAACCTCTGAAACGTGAAGAAATGCAAAAAAAAATATTCTTAATTTTCGGCCCATTACAATAACTTAAATTAAAAAGAACTATACTGAAGAGCAAATTAAATATCTCATTAATTTAAAAAAGATGAAACTTGTAATGAAACCAACAGAAATTCATCTTGAAATGTGAAATACGACTCTACTGAAGATATGAAAAAGGACTGTACTGACGAGCACACGAATTAGCAGCTGAGAACATGAAAAAAATTTACTAAAGACCTTTAGTAGTGACCTGAAATATAAAAAAGGACTCTACTGACAAGCAAATTAAATATCAGACTAAAGTATCAAAAAAGGACTCTACTGACGAGTAAATTGATTACCAGACTGACGAGCAAATTAAATATCAGATTAGACGATAAAGAAATGGCTCTACTGACAAACAAAATAGTAGCATAGGAAATGCAAATGAGACTTTATTATATAGAGCAAAGTAGATTTCTAGTAGAGGTAGAATTCTAGGTAGAGTAGATTTCTAGGTAGAAATTTTCTACCTATATGAAAAAGAAAACTCTACCGATGAACAAAATTAACTTTAAAAAAAGACTAACTACTAACAACCAAATTAAATATAGACCTGAAAGACAAATAGATGATTTTACTATCGAGCAAATTAAATATAAACACAATAGACCAAAAGAGGATTCGATGAGCAAACTGAAAATTGACCTAAAGTAATAAATAGGACTCTACTGACGAGTAAACAAAACTGCAAGCTTGGGTATAAAATGAAGAAGAACTGATGAGCAAACTCAAATTTTGTAAAAAAAAAAATTAAAAATGACTTTATTCACAAATAAACAAAATCCCAACTTTAACAGAAAAATCAAATTCAGTATTGGCCTGAAATATAAAAAAGGACTCTACTGACGAGCAAATTGATTATCAGACTAGAAAATAAAGAAAGGACTCTACTGACAAGCAAACAAAATAGAAACCAAGAAATTTTAAAAAAAATCAAGGATAAAAAAATCTTACAATTGATTATAAAAGATTGAACTCTACTGACAAGCAACCTTGGACAGCCTGATGTCAAGCAGCAGTAACAAACACTTACATAATTACGAATTATGATTGGATTCTAGTTGCAAAATTAACCCTTTCGAAATTTATATGAATTTTGCCGCCGGAGCGTCCGAGTGGGAAAGGTTAATACCCGCCTAGGGCAGCCTTATGTCAAGCAGAAGTAACAAATACTAAAACTAATTCATTTGTTTAAATGCACTAATTCAAAAAATTCTGCAGGACGCACCGTTTGTACTACAATTTTGTAATAAAAATATATTAATTCGTGATGAGTCGAGCATAAGAACAAATACTAAAACTAATTTTTTTTAATATATTATACTAGACATAAATGATATTATCAAGATTTGTCCCTCAGTTGTACCAAATGAGTCCATTATCAGGTCCTTGACCACCACTGCATATATTTTTTATCAATGTAGTTTTATAATACGAGATCGCCTTTTACGTTTTTCCGCATTTTTACTCTTCATTTTTATTTACCGATTTTTATTTACGATCTCCGGGGGGTGCTCCACTCTTTGTTTGGCCGATATAATTTTTTTACAGGATGGCAGAAAGGACCTTTTCTTTGTACTCTTCGATGTTCCACAAATTTTATGATAAGTACCTACTGTTGGCGATTTAGGAGAGACTGGGGAAAATAGGTAGGGAATTTGAGATTTTAGCAAATAGTGAATCACCCTGCCACATTATTTCAATTTATATTTTTGGCCAAGAATCCGTTTGATCGCCGGTAGAGTTTATTTTTCCCAGTAATTAATTTTTTCAACATTTCAAGACTAATTTTCTTTCTAATTTTCAGGTTGAAATTTATTTTCTTTTCACCTTCTATTTTGTTTGCTTTATTTTTATTTGCCAGTACAGTTTTATTTTTTCATTTCATTTTGAGACTCAGTTTGCTCGTCAGTAGAGTCCCTTTTTATATTTTAGGTCAATATTAGGGCTCTTTAGTAATTTTTTTTATCTTCTAGACTGATAAATCGTTTGCTCGTCAGTAGAGTCTTTTTTTAATCTTTTAGTCCGATATTTGATTTGCTTGTCAGTAGAGTCCTTTCTTTATTTTTTAGTCAGATGTTTAAATTGCTCGTCAGTAGAGTCCTTTCTTTATATTCTAGTCTGATATTTAGTTTGCTCGTCAGTAGAGTCCTTTTTCTTCAGATTTCTATATTTAGTTTGCTCGTCAGTAGAGTCCTTTATTTATTTTCTAGTCTAATAATCAATTTGCTGGCAGAAAAATTCGAGAAAAAATTGATATATGATTTACATTTATCCCCAGCATCCCCTAGATTCAAAAAACCTCTGATATTTAGTTATGTTTGTTTTTATTATTCTTTGTGTCAAGCATTTTATCATTCAATAAATATTTATACAATATACTATAATCTAAACAAAGTCGAGAACAATAAGCGTTTACTAAGAAAGTACTTGATATCATAAAACTGATATCGCTGCTGATTGATATCAAGATTGAATGGAACCTTTGTTGATGCAAGGCCAAAACTTTTATCACAAAACCACAAACAAGCACAATATATTATAAGTCTGTTGGAAATATATTAATTTAAATCACAGTCTCATTATGATTAGTTTTTTATGAAAAGGGAAAACTTTATTTTAAAAACACTTGACAGTTGACAGTTAAGGTAAATAACTAACTGTCAAATTTTCTTTTTTAAGTCGGATATTTATACACATCGACACTTTTATGCAACTTGTCTTAAGGCCTAATGTCACTTACAACTAGTTTATTTAAAACACCAGTTATTATCTATATGTATACATTAACATTGTTATTCTAGGTTTTTAGTAAAATAAAAATCTTTTTTCCAACACAATTATTAAAATGGTGGACAATATTAATAATATTTGACGTTGAGTGTACATACAATATTTGCGTAAGAGGCGCCAAATTTAAAATTACAAATAAAAACAGGGTAGGGTTTATACAAAAACCGACATTTCAGAAAACCGGTTTTCGAATTTTAATTTTGCCAGAAAACCGGTTTTAACCGGTTTTCGAATTTTATATAGAAAATAAATTTTTGCTCGAATATTTTGTTAATAACAAAAATTTATCCACAAATTTAGTGCGATTTTAGGCAGTATTTGATTGAAATTATTTATTGTTAAATTTTATGGACAGTAAACAAAATTATTTTAATTTTAATTAGTAGATCAAAAAAATCATAGTTTATATGGATTAAATTATTTTGAAAATAATTATTCGTCATTCATGATTTCACATATAAGAATGTAAATATTTCTATGATAGTGAAAGGAAAGTTTTCGAATAAATGAAACAATTTAAAATAAAAAACTAGTGGGGTGGGTGGCATTGTGCCTTAAGGCAAATTGCTGGAACTTCCCGTACCGTAACGAAATGTTCGAGGAATACTGAATGTTTTCAAATAGATTATTATAAATATTGTAACATTGTGTAATATTTATAAGAATTATATAAAATGAATTGCAGAGTTGAAATTATTTGTTTAAAGTATATTAGAACTATAGTCAGAATTAATAATAAAATCTGAATTATTTTCGATATACAAAAAATTAAAAAAAAAAAAAAATGGACAAATTTTTTTTTTCCAAAATCAATTATTCTGTTAAGACAAGCAGAAAGTTCTTTGAATCAATTGAATCGGACGCTTAGTTCTCTCAAAAACTGCCATTTTTTGTACATTTAGCTCTGTATCTTCAAAACGGCTGGGCCTGCCTTTGCGAAAAACTAATAACCCCTTGTCATTATCATCAATTGTGTCGTTGTAATTTACGTTATTGAACAAACATTGAAAATCGATTGATTCTTGGTTAGATTTGATAGATTTATTTTGATTAAGATTTATAGAGTCGATTATATCAAAGTTGCTTAATAACTCGAATTGTACGTCTTTTGAATTAAGGAATTGACGATCTGACGTAGGATTAATAACATTTATAAACTAGCTGTAAGTGGACTTCTGTCTTGAGGCAATTATGGCATCGTGCTTTAAGGCAAATTGCTGGAACTTCCGGCACCATAACGAAATGTTCGAGGAATACTGAATGTTTTCAAATAGATTATTATAAATATTGTAACATTGTTTAATATTTATAAGAATTATATAAACTGAATTGCACAGAGTTGAAATTATTTGTAAAGTATATTAGAACTATAGTCAGAATTAATAATAAAATCTGAAATATTTTCGATATACAAAAAATTGAAAAAAAAAAAAAAAAAAAAAAATGGAACAAAATTTTTTTTCCAAAATCGATTATTTTGTTAAGACAAGCAGAAAGTTCTTTGAATCATTTGAATCGGACGCTTAGTTCTCTCAAAAACTGCCATTTTTTACACATTTAGCTCCGTATCTTCAAAATGACTGGGCCTGCCTTTGCCAAAAACTAATAAACACTTCACCCAATCATTACTAATTGAATGTTTTTTAGATCATTCGAATCGGATACTCCGTTCTCTCAAAAATTCGATTTCTATTTTCCGCACTCTTTGCTCCGTATCTCCAAAACGGCTGGACCTGCCTTTGCCAAAAACTAATCAGCTCTTTTCCCTATCAATAGAAATCGAATGCTTTTTGAATCATTTAAATCGGTTGATCCGTACGCCCGAAAACGTGGGCGAAAAATTGTATCCATACATACATGCACACACACACACACACACACACACACATCCATTTTTTCTGAGGTATGCCAAAACGTTCAGAAACCTTCAAAACGTCGAGAAATGTAAAAATTTTCAATTCCGATTTTCGGCCCATTACAATAACTTACCCTACGGGAAGTTAAAAATTTTCTATAACTATAGATGAATGGACTAGTAAAGGAAATCGAAGATATTTAAATATTTTTGAAATCACATTTTATCAAATAAAAAAATAATTAGGATTTTTAAAATTAATTAATTGAAACTACTCGAAATAGAAAATACTCGCGGCTTAGCTTAATTGTTTTTAAAACTAAAATTGATATCATCAAGGATGTATCTAATATTTTTTTTTAATTCAATAAATGTTTTTTAACTTCCCGTAGGGTAAGTTATTGTAATGGGCCGAAAATCGAAAATGAAAATTTTTACATTTCTCGACGTTTTGAAGGTTTCTGAACGTTTTGGCATACCCCAGAAAAAATGGATGTGTGTGTGTGTGTGTGTGTGTGCATGTATGTATGGATACAATTTTTCGCCCACGTTTTCGGGCGTACGGATCAACCGATTTAAATGATTCAAAAAGCATTCGATTCCTATTGATAAGGAGATGTGCTGATTAGTTTTTGACAAAGGCAGGTCCAGCAGTTACGGAGATAAGGAGCAAAGAGTGCAGAAAATAGAAATCGAGTTTTTGAGAGAACGGAGTATCCGATTCGAATGATCTAAAAAACATTCAATTAGTAATGATTGGGAAAATAAAAAAATTAAAAAAATGAAATGAAAAATGTCAAAATTTAAGTAAATATTTTAAAGGCAACATTGCTTCAATTTCAGATTTGTTTTACTTGCTTGCTTTCATATTACTGAGCATGAAAATTTTTTATTATGATAAACAAATACATAATAAAAGTGCAGCAATTTATTTAAAAAAGTTAAATATTTAATTTTGTTAAAGTTATTCAAAAAAATATCCAATTGCGTCGTAATCATGAATTACGACAAATAAAGTATGAAAAAAGCTATGAATCAGAATTTCATATTCGTTCAACTGTACCATATAAAAGTTTCAAATAAATTTCATAAATAATTAAAACTTTCAAGAGACAAGATTGAATTTGCAAGATTTTTTTTAAATTAGACGAACTGTTGAGAAATTATATTTAATTAATTAATAAATTACGCACGTTTCTACTAAACTAATATTCGTTTAATTTTCAACAATTGCATGTTAATACAACAAACCCAATTGATTTATTATATAAATTTATTGTAACTCGGTAAACATTGTCACATATTGCAAAAATTAGACAAAAAAAGTACAACAAAAATTAATAGCAAACTCGATATAGTTTACTAATTTAAAGTATTGACCTGATTAGAAAGCAAATTGCAAATTTGTTTACAAAAAATGTAAAATATTTTTTATCACAAATATACAAATTAAATTTTTCAATTTAAAAATTTATATATTGAAATATAAGTAATTTTTTTAAAGATTAACATTCAAACAGTTCATTTAATATTTTCGCAATATTTTACTAATTTGTAATATAAAACAACGGACAAAACTCGATAGCAACTCGATTTACTTCCAAATCGAAATGTAAAATGTAAATTTGATCTAAACTTGCTGATAGGTGCATTAATTTTTCTACCGTGTATCTTGTACACGGTTAAAAATTTTGAAAATCTGTTCAAATTAGCATAATGTACAATTTTTCAACATGAATACGCGCAAACTGCGCAATATAATTTATTTTTATATAATAACCTGCCTTGCAATAAAAGTTTCAAAATAGCCAAACGACTTTTATACCAAAAATAATATTTGGAATTGAATTGAATTTAACAAAAAAGCATTACTTTTAATCCCTTGAAGCATATTAAATATTTGTTATATATAAGTATTATAATCTTGAAGAAAGCTAAAGAGATTTCCTTTATTATGAAAATATGAAAAAATGTTCATAACAGCATTAAGAATGTTAATAATTCATATTAAAAAGTAAATGAACTTATTGAAAGGAATTAAAAATCATACTGAAACTTATGAAAATTGCAAGATCATTAAAATTAAAAAAATGATTAAAATTGCACAACCACATTTTAAAAAATTATTTAAAATCTATTTTGAAATTTAATTGCAGGATCGTTGAAAGTTATTAAAAGCCAAATTAAAATTAAAATATCATTGCAATGATTAAGAACCATATAAAAATTGTTAGAACTTAATTGAAATCAATTAAAAGCCGTTGTACACGTTTAAACATTCGGAAAATCTGTTCAAATTAGCATATAATTTATTTATTTATAATAACCTGCCTTGCAATAAAAGTTTCAAAATAGCCAAACGACTTTCATACCAAAAATAATATTTTTAAATAAATTGAATTTCAAAAAAAAGTATTTTTTATCCTTTGAAGCATATTTAATATTTGATATGTATATTATAAACTTGAAGAAAGCTAAAGTAATTTTCTATATTGTGGAAATATTATGAAAACATGCCTATATTCATAGCAACATTAATGTTTATATTGAAACAAATTGCAAATGCTAGACCGACGATTAGATTGAAAAGTAAATAAACTCATTGAAATGAATTAAAAATCGTATTGAAACTTATGAAAATTGCAAGATCATTAAAATTAAAAAACAGATTTTTTTAAAAATAAGATAATTGCAAAACCACAATTTAAAAAATTTTAAATCCATTTTGAAACTTAATTGCAGGATCATTGAAAGTTATTAAAATTGTAATATCGAATGATTAAGAGCCATATTTAAACTTGTGAATAATTGCAAAATCATTGAAAGCAATGAAAAACCATATAAAACCGGAAGTTTTATAAACAAAATGAATTAAACATCATATGAAAAATTATGAAAATTGTATAACCATAAATGAATTTAATTAAAAGCTATATTAAAACCTATGAAATTTTTCAATTTGTAGAAATTGATTGAAAACGATTGCAAGATCTTAATTGAAATTATAAATTATTTAAATGATTTCAGGTACATAATAGACATTCGAATAAATGTCTATTTTTATGGCTATAATTTGTAATTAGGTATTTTATTTTCTGGAAAAAATAATTAACGAATAAATTGTCAAATATGATATGAATTGTTAAATTAAATTTTCATTATTAAGTCATTTCAATTCACGGAATTTTTCATTAGGTTTCAAAGACCTGTGTAATAAATTGCGACTTTCCTATTTTGTTGCATATGTTTTGTTTAGGTCGGAATATAAAAATTAATTTGTTAAATTAATCTCAAAATTAAATAACCTGCGCTTTTTCTAATAGCAAAAATAGCATCGACTTTGAAATAACTGAAAATAGTAGTCATTTTATTAAGTAAATTTCATAAAAACTTCAAATTAAATTTATCAATCAAATCACATCACTTAATAATAATATTTTAGCATGATCGATGTTAGATGTTTGATAAAAATGTTCAACGATGAATATAATTTATATGACAATACGAAAACTTTCATAAAAAAATTGCTGAATAAATTATTTTTTAAGGTGAAATAAAATTTGTGCGTCATGAAGCATTTTCATTAAAGTCAAAATATTCAATATTTTAATTAATGATTGCTCGTAAATGATAAGTTTAATCAGTCATTTTTAACTCTTTCGGGACGGCTGTCCACCTGAGTGGACAACGTACTGTGAGGCACAGGTTATTTTATAAACAATGACTCAGTTTGCATCAAAACTGTTGAATAGTGGCGCACGCCTCACCGGGGGGCAATTTGAAAATTTTAGTGATATTAATGTAATGTAGTATAGTATCGGTAAAACATTAAAAAAAAAAATGTGCTTCTTAGATTTAGAATCTTAATTATCTTAGATAAGAAGGTGTCCCGGTTTGGCCGGGACGGTTATAGTTTTCAACCTTGCTTTTCTGGTGCCGAAGTTATGTTTCGCCGGGTTGACTTGACTTTTTAAAAAGATTAGCTTGAATTTTAATTTTTCTCATTACTTTATAATAAAATTACAACTACCCATTATAATCTAAAAACTAGTTGGTTTGGTATTTAGCCTTGAGGCAAATTACATGAACTTCCCGATATGTGTAAATAATCGACTTGATCAAAAAAATGTGTAAATAATATACTTCATCAATCCTACTTTAAAAAAAAACGATAATAATTTTAGCAAAGTTTGACGAATTTTTAAAATTAAACTACTTGTTGTAAGGCCGTAATATTACAGTAAGTTCTATAAGACCATGATGTATATCGCCAAAAAAAGTTCCATGAAAAACGGCTTAAATTTTTTTTTAACAGTTAATTACAAGAAAACGGCTCGGTGGATTTTCACCTTAAATTAATCAGCATCATTCCCAAATGATATCTTTCGAACAGTTTTTGATTATTCAAAATCGGTTCGGTAGGATGAGCTTAAATGTGGACGAAAATTTAACACTTTTTTTCAACATTTATTTACAAGAAAACGGCTCGGTAGATTTTCACCTAAAATTAATCAGCATCATTCCCAAATGATATCTTTCGAACAGTTTTTGATTTTTCAAAATCGGTTCGGTAGGATGAGCTTAAATGTAGACGAAAATTTAACACTTTTTTTCAACATTTAATTACAAGAAAACGGCTCGGTAGATTTTCACCTAAAATTAATCAGCATCATTCCCAAATGATATCTTTCGAACAGTTTTTGATTTTTCAAAATCGGTTCGGTAGGATGAGCTTAAATGTAGACGAAAATTTAACACTTTTTTTCAACATTTAATTACAAGAAAACGGCTCGGTAGATTTTCACCTAAAATTAATCAGCATCATTCCCAAATGATATCTTTCGAACAGTTTTTAATTTTTCAAAATCGGTTCGGTAGGATGAGCTTAAATGTAGACGAAAATTTAACACTTTTTTTCAACATTTAATTACAAGAAAACGGCTCGGTAGATTTTCACCTAAAATTAATCAGCATCATTCCCAAATGATATCTTTCGAACAGTTTTTGATTTTTCAAAATCGGTTCGGTAGGATGAGCTTAAATGTAGACGAAAATTTAACACTTTTTTTCAACATTTAATTACAAGAAAACGGCTCGGTAGATTTTCACCTAAAACTAATCAGCACCATTCCCAACTAATATCTTTCGAACAGTTTTTAATTTTTCAAAATCGGTTCGGTAGGATGAGCTTAAATGTGGACGAAAATTTAACACTTTTTTTCAACAGTTAATTACAAGAAAACGGCTCGGTAGATTTTCACCTAAAATTAATCAGCATCATTCCCAAATGATATCTTTCGAACAGTTTTTGATTTTTCAAAATCGGTTCGGTAGGATGAGCTTAAATGTAGACGAAAATTTAACACTTTTTTTCAACATTTAATTACAAGAAAACGGCTCGGTAGATTTTCACCTAAAATTAATCAGCATCATTCCCAAATGATATCTTTCGAACAGTTTTTGATTTTTCAAAATCGGTTCGGTAGGATGAGCTTAAATGTGGACAAAAATTTAACACTTTTTTTCAACAGTTAATTACAAGAAAACGGCTCGGTAGATTTTCACCTAAAATTAATCAGCATCATTCCCAAATGATATCTTTCGAACAGTTTTTGATTTTTCAAAATCGGTTCGGTAGGATGAGCTTAAATGTAGACGAAAATTTAACACTTTTTTTCAACATTTAATTACAAGAAAACGGCTCGGTAGATTTTCACCTAAAATTAATCAGCATCATTCCCAAATGATATCTTTCGAACAGTTTTTGATTTTTCAAAATCGGTTCGGTAGGATGAGCTTAAATGTGGACAAAAATTTAACACTTTTTTTCAACAGTTAATTACAAGAAAACGGCTCGGTAGATTTTCACCTAAAATTAATCAGCATCATTCCCAAATGATATCTTTCGAACAGTTTTTGATTTTTCAAAATCGGTTCGGTAGGATGAGCTTAAATGTGGACAAAAATTTAACACTTTTTTTCAACAGTTAATTACAAGAAAACGGCTCGGTAGATTTTCACCTAAAATTAATCAGCATCATTCCCAAATGATATCTTTCGAACAGTTTTTGATTTTTCAAAATCGGTTCGGTAGGATGAGCTTAAATGTGGACAAAAATTTAACACTTTTTTCAACAGTTAATTACAAGAAAACGGCTCGGTAGATTTTCACCTAAAATTAATCAGCATCATTCCCAAATGATATCTTTCGAACAGTTTTTGATTTTTCAAAATCGGTTCGGTAGGATGAGCTTAAATGTGGACAAAAATTTAACACTTTTTTCAACAGTTAATTACAAGAAAACGGCTCGGTAGATTTTCACCTAAAATTAATCAGCATCATTCCCAAATGATATCTTTCGAACAGTTTTTGATTTTTTAAAATCGGTTCGGTAGGATGAGCTTAAATGTGGACGAAAATTTAACACTTTTTTTCAACAGTTAATTACAAGAAAACGGCTCGGTAGATTTTCACCTAAAATTAATCAGCATCATTCCCAACTAATATCTTTCGAACAGTTTTTGATTTTTTAAAATCGGTTCGGTAGGATGAGCTTAAATGTGGACGAAAAGTTCAACACTTTTTTTCAAATTACGAAGAAACGGCTTGGCAGATCGTTGCACAAAACTGACAAACGATAGTCCTCACCGAAATACATCAAATGGCTTTTAAATTTCCAAAATCGGTTCAGGCGTTTTTGAGAAAACGTCGATCAAAAGTCTAATTTTGACAAATGCCAAAAAGACCATACTGATTTTTGCAAACTTTGACGAATTTTTAAAGCTGAACCAGTTGTCGTAGGGCCGTAATATTTTAGTATGACCTAGAAAACTATGGTATCTTTCGTCAAAAAAATAATCATAAAAATCGTCAAAATTTTTTTTTTAAAAACTTTATTACAAGAAAACGGCCCGGCCGATCTTTACCAAAAACTAATCAGCACGATTCCCAACCAATATCTATCGAACGGTTTTTGAATTTTCAGAATCGATTCAGAATTGCGGGCTAAAACGTGGACGAAAAATTTTTCACATTTCTGCAATTTACAAAGAAACGGCCCGGCCGATCGCCGCACAAAACTCAGAGACGATAGTCCTCATCGAGATACATCAAATGGCTTTTAAATTTTTGAAATCGGTCCAACCGTTTTGGAGAAAACGTCGATTTACGGCAAAAAATCTGTTCACACACACACACACACACACACACACACACACACACACACACACACACACACACACACACACACACACACACACACACACACACACACACACACACACACACACACACACACACACACATACTTTTCCAAATTTGAAAATCGAAATTTTCTCATTCGATTCAGAATGGCTCGAAACGTCGAGAAAACATAAAATTAGCGATTCGGATTTTTTGATGAAAACATAAACTTCTCCTTCGGGAAGTTAATAATATATGCAATAAACTTTATATAAAACTAACAAAAACAATATAAAAAAAATGTTGCGGAATGCAAAAATTCTTTCGGTTCCAGTAGCCCTTCACTAATTTTTAAACTATTATATTTCAATTTACGAAAATTACCAAAAAAATAGGTAAACCAAGTTTCTGATTGCTTGGCATAAGTGCTTTAAGGTCATCGGTGACAAGCACTGACTTGAAATATGCACAAGAAAAGTTATATCTAAAATAAAGGCTTTAAAAGCGCAAAAATTGTAAATATGACGTCAGTTGTTTACTTACTGTCAGTAACTATGGCTAAAATGGTATTAATTTTAAACAAACTAATTATTACTGTATCCTTAAATAGTACAAGGTAAGTGCGGCTTTTACTCTTAGATTGCTTCAAATTATTCTTTAGGTTTGTTGAGGTTGAGGTAGTATTTTATAGTGAGAAACTTAGCTGTCGATTAGTAGAAAATACTTTTTTGATCGGTTATTGTAGAGCGTTTGTTGAAAGATGGAATATGAAACATAGTCAAATTTTGCATTTTTATTTCTGAAAAAAAATATGATGGTGTCAATTGTACCTAATTCAGTTTTAGCTAATAAAAACTAGAAGTTTTATAAATTTGGGATGATGATTCTTGGAAATAACAAAAATGCCCACTTAATTGCCAACGATAACTTGCTAATAAAAACTAGAAGTTTTATAAACTTGGGATGATTATGCTGCTTCTTGAAAATAACAAAAATGCCCACTTAGTTACCAACGATAACTTGCTAATAAAAACGCCCACTTAGTTGCCAACGATAACTTGCTACTAAAAACTAAAAGTTTTATAAACTTGGGATGATGCTTCTTGAAAATAAAAATGCCCACTTAGTTGCCAACGATAACTTTCTAACAAAAATGCCCACTTAATTGCCAACGATAACTTTCTAACAAAAATGCCCACTTAATTGCCAACGATAACTTGCCAAGGGAACACATCAGAATGCCCACTTAGTTGCCAACGATAACTTTCTAACAAAAATGCCCACTTAATTGCCAAGGGAGACACATCAGAAGAACAAACACAGTATGGCAAAATAAAAAAGTACCAGGAAGATATATGGACAGAAGGCATTATTGCTACACTGGAAATCGAACTTTATTAACAGAAGTAACAAAATAAATTCCAAACATGATTAAATTGAACGGAAAAAACAACAATAATTAGAGGACAATTAAGAAAAAGATTTTATTAATGGTAAAATTAAATTTATTGCTCTGGTAATGTTTACATTACAGTATTCTATTTATAGAGTAATATAAGTATATTATTCCTTCGAACAGGCAGTCGAAATAGGTGGATTGTATAAAAACTTCTTTCTTTTATACCATGATGGAATACACCTTCCTAGGAAGATATCCTCACCAGGTCCGTACTTACAGCGAGAAAAACTACATGAAAAAATAATGTACGATGAATTCAAAATAGTAGAGAGATTAGAAGAATTAGTGCAAAATAAACCAATGGTGAATAATAATGAAAACAATAGATAAAATTGTTACTCAAAAGGAATAAAATGAACAAATTAAAAAAAACGAAAAAGAAATAAAAAAGAAAAATTATAAAAAACAAAATTCGTCACGAATGTAATTGATTGGTGGCAAAATAAAGTAAAAAGCAAATTAAAATACATTGCAAAAAAATTCTCTAGCTAAAATACAATAGAATTCAATAATACAATAATTTTTTTTGGAAAAGTATTGAAGGAGGCAATTGTAAATCACAATAATAATGTGTGAAATGTGGGAAATAAAGAAACAAAAAAAGGCAATATTAGAAAATTATGATATTCGTAACGAAGGAATTAAAATAAGATCAAGTACCCAAACAATTACAGAAGAAGAGCGTATTATTACATATCAAATTGCAAAGGAAAAAATCAATCGAGAAAACAAATTCATTAAATCGTTATTTAATAACGAAAATATTTGTTTAAAAAATTCTAAAGAAAAAATTGTAAAAATGGAAAGATCATACAAAAAATTCTATAAAGAAAAACCGAAATATTATAAGGAAATGGATGTCACACTTAAGAAATACAATAAAAGCATAAACATTCTTTCTAATGAAGAACTAAGAAAAGAAATTTTGGAAACCCTTTCTAGTTAAAATATTTAACTAATTTTTAAACGTACCGGAAAAGATAAAATAAAACTTAATGAAGGGATAATAATAATTTCAAAAAAAAAAAGGATATAAAATATACAGACGATTATAGACCAATTACGCTTTTAAACTGTGATATGGAATTATTTTCAGGAAATGATTAATGAGAACTGGAATAAATTGATAAATAATATAAGAGTGACAATAAATACAGTTTTATAAAGACGACTGAATGTAATTAAAAAAATCTGGCATATAAATATCAATTTGCCTTAGCAAAACTATGGTATGTAGCGCAAGTATTACCAATGCATAAAGTATTTCCACAAAAAATTGAAACTAATAGGTTATTATATTTGGAATTGTTATAGAATAAGAATTAATAGAAACCAATTAAAATTGAAAGAAAACCAAGGAAGTCTAAATTTAATATTAACTGCTGAAAAATGTAAAGCCTTACTCTTTAAAAAATATGATAAAACAGATCATAACAAAGGAAATCAACACAGGATTTTTAAAACTTCGGACCAATAATAAAAATTTTCCGAAATTTATAAAAAAAGAATGGGAAATTATAAATGAAAAATATCAATGGAATCTAGAAAATACTACAACTAAGGAAATATATATAAAAGAAAAAACCGAATTTGAACTGGAATAATACTTGGAAGAATTTAAAAAATAAAAATATTCCTTCTGACTGGAAAATCACAAACTATATGATAGTCAATGAATGTATATACTCATTAGAATTAATTGAGCTGTTTAAAATGAAAATGACTGATACTGATAATTGTACAAAATGTAATGAAGAAAATGCAATACATTTCTTAATAGAGTGCGGTGAAAATAAAAAGATACGGAATTAGATGAAGCATAGACTGAAATTATTAAAAATAAATCTAAATGAGGAAGATCATAAATTAATAAAATTCGACATTATGAAGAGATCAGAAGAAGAAAACAATACCATAATATAGCTCTTATCTGGTATTTTATCTCTTATTTTGGTATATATAATGGAATTGAAGAATTAACATTAATCGAAAGGAATTTAAGAGAGAAACGGAAAGACTATATACTAAGAAATAAAAATAAAAATAATTCATTTATGTACAAAATTTTGTAAATTATAATGTAGATATTTAAGAAATAAAGTATAAATATAAAAAAAAAGAAATACGGAAAGAAATAGCAAACCAATGGAATTAGAATTCTTATGTCAAGCATGAATAAGTTCAATATCATTACAAGAATGTCAAAAATTCGATTTAATATAAAAGATTTACATTGGAAAATTAAATTTTCATTGGAAAATAAATTAGCTTTAGATCACAGTAAGAAATATCCAGCGCTATCTAAAATTTCACAATATGATTGTTATGTAAATGACATAATCTCAGATGTAGATACTTTATCAGAAGTCAAATTATTAATCAAGAAAGCTGATAATCTTTTAGCGGCAGGTTGTTTTATATCACAAATGGTCAAACAATAATATAAGATTAAAAAAGGATAGACAAGCTAAACAAGAATTGGAGTTGAAAATAGAGGAGTTATTCTAACGCAAAATTATTCAAGAAGTTAATTACAAATCTTGGTTAACTAGAAAGAAAAATAAAAAGGTCCGCTTAAAAATTCAATTAAATGAGTCACGATATCTGATCATACGGCAAGAACAAAGAATGGTGAGCAATAAAGTGTTAAAAAAGTGACAAATAATAACAATTATTCTATTGTATTCAAAAAATTATTGAGAGCGGGCGGAAGGCTGCTAAACGCAAATACCTTATTATCAGATGCACCCCATGATAATTTTACCAGAGCTAATCATCAAGTTACTGATCAATAAGAAAAGTTCAAGAAGTGATTCACAAATATAAATTCAAACAGTGACATAATAACAATTAATATGCGAGCTACAGCAAAGCAAAATTAATCCAGTAAGAGCTATGCAAAAAATAGAACTTAACACAAGACCATACGATGGAATAAGAGTACCAAGAGTAAAAAAAAACTTCAAAGAGTTTATATACTATACCAAATATGAAAATATCCCCATTACTATGCTAACGTTTGAGGCCGCAGTATGGAGAAAATTTGTATAATATGGAATCAAAAAAAAAATGTATAGAAAATATTTCATATAATTTATTATAATAAAATCATAGCAGAATAGTGAAGTATTGACTTCCTTAACTGAAATCAACTAAAATCCATATTAAAACTTATGAAACGTATTGCATCCTAATTTAAGTTAAAACCTATATTAAAATTAATGAAAAATGCGAAGTCATTGAAATTGAATAAAAACAACATTTTTGAAAATTACAAAACCATATTTTAATTATTTCAAATTTATTTAAATAACTTTGAATTGCAACAAGATCTCAATTGAAATGAATTGAAAACCATATTAAAACTTATGAAAATTGCAAACTTTTAATTAATTTATCAAAAACCAAATTTATCCAAACCAATGTGAGGGATGATAATTGCAATGTCATAAATGAAATTAATTAAAAACCATATAAAAATTGCAAAATCAGAATTGAAATTAAATAAAAATTATGTTAGAATTTAATAAAAATTGCAAATTCATTCAAATTGAAAAGCGTTTAATACTTCCTATTTTCCGGCAGACAATTTTTCTTGCAAAAGTTAAATTATGAATAAATCAAGTTAATAAGTTCAATATAATTTGAGAGCTAATGAACATTCTATAGTCAATGATTTCAAAGATACAATATGCAATATATTAAATTTGTAATGAAATTATAGTATTTGTTATTTTATTTACTAAAATAAATCATTTAGAAATCAATGATCGAATATATGATATGAAAATATATGTTCAATTACAAAATATTGAATGTTAAATCATTTTAATTGCCCGATGTTCTTCTAGGATTACAAACAATATAATGTATAATAAATTATAAGTAATTAAAAACCATATTGAAACCCATGAAAATTGCAAAATTATTGAAATTAAATAAAAATCAGGTTGTTGCATAATAACCTGAATTGCAATTAATCAAAAAACTATAAGACTTGGAAAATTGCGAAACCATTATTGCAATTAATTAAAAACCATATAGAAACTGATTTAAATGCAAAATCATTGAATCCAATCAATAACATTCAAATTATGAAAATTTGCTGAAATTAAAATATCTTTCAATAAAACATTCTAAAACCCATATTCAAACTTAATGAACAATTGCAAAATCACCGACAAATCAGTGGCATGTTCTCTAAATGCGAGAAAAAGAAA